>NW_024412413.1:47838424-47877955 GCF_014898765.1 Herpailurus yagouaroundi
TATATATATATATATATATATATATATATATATATATATCTCCAAGGCATATACCTATATAGAGCTCTCTAAAAACTTAGGGGCAGGAAATGTTTTCTGTGGACATTTTGAAAACTCACTGATTCAAACATATCACCAGTTCTTTTTTTTTTTTTTTTCATTTTTCTTTTTCCTTTCTTCTTTTATAAGTAGGCTTCACACCCAGCATGGAGCCCAATGTGGGGCTTGAACTCATGACCCCGAGATCAAGACCTGAGCTGAGATCAAGAGTCAGACGTTCAACCAACGGAGCCACCCAGGTGCCCCAAACATATCATCATTTCTGAAATTCAGTTTTTTTCTCTTGGTTGGTTTCAACGTTAAACAATTAAGCAGATTCAAAAGTGCATGCATTTTCACTTCTGCATTTGGGGTCAGAATAAAATAGTATCACTAAGATATTTCCAGTTCGGGGGAGGGGCAGAATGGTTTTCCCTATCACCATTCTTCTTCTCATTGTTGTTAGGATAACCCTTGTGTTGCCCAGCACACTTCTAAAATAGGGCATTCTCTTTAACCAACAATTATGGCTGGAAGAAAGCAATCAAATCTGGAATGGAATCACTTTTTAAAAATAAAAATTTAGTGAATAACATGGCACCCAATCTTCACTAAGTATAATTTAATGTTTTTTAGTATTTATAACAAATATGAATTGCAGAAACACCTTCTCAAAGCTACCATCACGAGTTAAATGATAATTGTGTTTTGGATACGAGCAAGCACCAATTAACAGAGTTCTGGAAATAGAACATCAGACAGTAGAGTGCTCCCCCTTCCCACCCCCCCACCCCCCCACCCCCATTGTACTCCACTCTGCTGGAGTACAGACCTGCCAGCAGGAAATGGAGAAACCCGACACCAGGTAAATTATTCAAGGTGTGCAGGTGACTAGCAGGCTGCCGGACTCAAGCATGAGTTTCCCAGCTCAAAGCAACATTTTCAGAATATCTAATCTATGCTAACTCTGAAAAGAATGGCATTATCTGTCTTTATTCTCCCTATGAAAAACCAGCAACAATAAGTGACTTTACTTTAAATCACACTTGTTAGTGCAGCACAGCAATCCCAGATCACATCACGCCCTGGGCCCCGAACCCGAACCACCCCCCACCCTTCCACCCCCCGCTGAAGGATGGGGAACCACTGCCCCTACTCCATGACCAAAGAAGAAGGCTCCACCAGCTTTTGCTCCAGTGGCACCCTGTTTGCCACAGATTAGATCGGGTTCCACAAAAACGGCAGGCACATAGTCTAGCCCTTACTCTGGGACATCTGAACACAAGTGTTTTACCTCATTTCCATCATTACTTTACCCCCCATTAAAAGTCTGAGATGCAGTTTAAGGATTTCCACTTATAAGTGGCTTATTATTTTTAATTGATTGGAAGAATTACACAGAAGACCCTTTGTTTCAGAACAGCTTGAGGCAAGAGAGGAAAGACTCATTTCCCCAAACAGGCCAATCTGGTCCCCAGGCCTAAGAGTCACAGCCACGTACGTGGGCATGCCCACACTGGACGATTTCTCCTGTTGGACTTCACATGCCCTCCCTGTGTCACAGGACAGCTAGCTCCTCCCCGGCTGCCAGGCCCGTGGTGACCCGTTACCTTATGCCCCTGGTATTCTCAACGGTGGCCAGCCTGGCCTCACACAGCTGCATTTCCAGCTGCCAACAGCTTTATGCTTTTGTGGCTGCCAAGATGCCTGTCCACAGCTGTGACCAATCATTCATTCAGCAAAATGTGCTGAACCATGACTATGTGCTAGGCAGCGGCCCAGATGGTTCCTGGGGTCACCAATCATTTTTGGGTATGAAATTCCTTCTTTACTACTCTCCCCACCCTGTGGGCTTTGGGATCAGAGAGAACTAGGTTGTAATCCGGGCTCCATCCTTCACAAGCTGTGCAATCACGATGAGTTTCTCACCTCCTTGAGCCTCAGCTCCTCTGCATGTAAAGAAGGTAACGTAAATGTGGCCCAATGTAAAATGACGCCATATATAAATTATTCAGCTCAGTGCCTGGAATACAGCATTTAAACCAGGGTGTCTCAGCTGCGGCACTGCTGACATTTTGGAAGGGGTAACTCTTTGTCGTGGGGGCTATCTTGTGCATTGTAAGGGATTGAGCAGCATCCCCGGCCTATACCCACGAGATGCCAGAAGCATCTCCCCCTCATTGTGACCACCAAAAAATGTTTGCAGACATTGCCAAGTGACCTCTGGGGGACAAAAGGTCTCCTAGTTGAGAACCATTATGTGAATACTAAAATAATAATATCTGCTATTACTATCATCAGTTGAGAAATTGCATACTTCAAGCATGCCAATGAAAATGCAACTTCCACTTCAGCCGAGAAAAGCAGGTGGGATCCGGAAAGATTAAAGAGCTGAACCTTACCCTTACAATGATCCGTTCAGAGATGTGGGCAGACAATAGATAGAACTGGTCTTGGTTAGCAGCATACAGTCCAACCACCAACATGAAGTACCTAAGTCAAAAACAGCAGATCAAGGCCAACGCGTAAGGAAACAGAGACATAATTTGTGCGATCAAATGCCACACAACAGTTCATCAATGGTGAATTTATCTCGGCAGGCTTGCACATTTAAAGATTTTCTACTCTGCTTTCAGCTGCCCCTCCTGTGAGAGGAAATAGCAGTGGATTCACTCGGTACTGGTCTGGGTCTACCCTCTGCCCAGTCTGAGGTATTTGCGAGCTGTTCTGCAAGCCCCCCAGCACAGCGCTGATCACAAACAAATGCACAACAGGCAGCCATCTTAGAGGTCCCCTTACCAAGAGCTGCCCAAGCCACCTACCCTATCACAGCAGGGTTTGCCCAACCACACCGGGCCCTTCCCACCCCATCTGCTCTTGGCCCTGTATGCTACATACCCCCACGTCGTGACTTAGTCAAAAACCTGGACCCTTCCCTCCAATTGCTCCCAATGAATTTTCATCAAGGTTATTTTAATAGCTTCTTCATATGTAACACTGACGAGGCATTTTTAACATCAGCTCATTTTTTGAAACCAAAACAAAACTATCCCTATGAGAGTAGCTTTAGTTTTAAGAACCGCATGAGAAAACCTTGCCAACTTCCTCTGCAACACTACAGATTCTCTAATCCTTAGAAAATAGGAGTTGTCCCCTATCTCTAAAGTAAAACAGTCATAGTAATAATTGTTATTTTCATTATAATTATTAGCTATCACCTGAGTCCTCAAAATGTGTCATACACTGGGCTAAGCAGGTTATCTATAGTATTTCATTTAGAGCCCCAAAACAACCCCATTGGAGTAGGATATGAACATTGTCCCCATTTTAGAGAATGGGAAAATGAGTCTCAGAGGGTTAAGTCACATGCTCAAGGTCACCCAGCTAGTAAACAGCGGCTTCAAATTTTAAACTCAATTTTTTCCAACTCCAAAACGTATGTTCTAAAACCAGTGATTCCAAATTTGAGTATGCATCAAAGTCACCTGGAAGATTTGTTAAAATACAAATTATTGGGCCCCACTCCAGAGCTTTCGATTCTGTAGATCTTTGGTGAGAGATCACACTTCTAACAAGCATCCTGGTGACACCATCTCTGACAGTCTGGGGCCACACTATGAGAACCACAGGTGTAAATCATTGATCTGAGTTCCTTTCCTTTTTTAATCAAAAAGAGGCTATAGCAGAACTCCAGGAATCAGGGCTTTACACTAGTGACCAGCACACAGGTTTGAGCAGGGCAGTTGGTCCTCAACCCTTGGACAGCAGTGAGGCATAAGCATGTGGTCATTCTAGAGAATCATGGAGGGAGTCAAGGCACGCAGATTTGAGGTTGGGCAGGAGAGTAGGCACTGTGGGGGATGAGCATGGAAAGACAGTAAGGGTAAATGAGACGTGTTAAGAAACAGGAAGAGTTCAAGAAGGGGGAAGTGGCCAAGGGCAGCCTGGGTGGCAGGCTGGCAGCACCAAGAGGACCAGAGGGGCCTCTGGAGGGCACTGGCCAGTCGGATCGAGTACCCGGCCACCGTGGGGCATACACACGGATGCCAGTACCTCTGGTCAGGATTTGGTTTTCCCTTCTTCCTCATGTTATTTGCTGTAGTTTCACTGAAGTGTAAGCGGCCCAATGTAATTTTGGTGACCTGGTCGGCCAGCAGGTCGATTCTAAAACAAACAGCAGAAATACCGAGAGACTGTGAGAGAACGTAGACTCCTCGATCATATCTAACTCATCCTGAGAGTCTCAGGTATGTTCAGTCCCCCATTCCCATCACACTGCAGAGGACAGTTTATTCCAGTTGCTGATTTTTAATAAACTCTCCACAACATGGCCTGGAAAGGCTGCCAGGGAATAATTCTTGAAAGGTAAGATATGCTCATTCAGCAGAAGCTCGAGCCTGGAGTTTCTGACCCATAAGGGCAGTATGCTCCCCATACCACATATGGGTTCTTTTAACTCCACAATGGGGAGAAAAGACATTTCATTTGTGCCTCTGCCACTGCTGCTAGAACTGCCTCCTGGCAAGCAATTTCTCTAGGTTCCTCGTGAACTCCTTTGTATTCCCTTCACGTATTTGCCCTCTCTGGGCCTGGCCCCTAAGGAAGACCACATCCAGACTGCCCAGGCGGGAGAGGGAGAACCAGATGCACCAGGCGACTTTACTGCTGTGTTTGTACACATGGCTCCCACTGGAGCGTCAGGCCAAGCTCCTGCCTGGTCTCTCCGGGCGGTAGGACCATCTTTGTGCCACCCAGAGTGGGATTGCCTCAGGGTCAGAACACTGGGATATCTCAACTACGTCCCAGGCAAATAGTCGAAAAGCAAATCACACTCCAAGTCATTCCACGGGCTGAATGCTCACTTTGGACTGCCATATTGCTTGGGATAATCCCAGGGCTGTGCGCTTTCTATTTTGGAACCCATTAGGCAATCTATCAACATAGCTTTGAAAAATAAGAAAAAATGAATTGCAAGCACAGCGTAACTTAAAAGAAAGGTCTCATCATAACCTATGTCAAGGAACCCAGGTAGTTAGCAAAGGTGTCAGTAATTAATGGTTATGAAAATAATGACTTAAAAATGAAGCTTTTTACAAGAGTTTGTTTGAAATTACTTCAATGCATTTTACCTATTTTATTTTTGTTGATATGTATGTGTTCATAATATTAACATCTTATTACCAATGTAGTTTCTGCAGTGGGATTCATTTTATTTTTTATTACTTTTTTTTATTCGCATATAGTTGATAAATAATGTTACATTTGTTTCGGGTGTACAACACGGTGATTTGACATCTCTCTACTTGGGCTATGCTCACCACATCTGTAGCTACCACACAATGCTATCACAATAACACTGACTATATTCCTTGTGCTGTATCTTTCATTCCTGGGACTTATTCATTCTATAACTGGAAGTCTGTATCTCCTACTTCCCTTTACCCATTTTGACCATGCCCCAAGCCCTCCCCTCTGGCAACCATCAGTTTGCTCTCTGTATTTATAGGTCTGTTTCTGCTTTCTGTTTGTTTGTTCATTTGTTTTGTTTTTTAGATTCCACATGTAAGAGAAATCACATGGTCGGTGGAATTCATTTTTAATAAACAAAATATATTGGGCAATGGGTCTTTTTACCATAGCATTCACAAAGGAATTCAGAAAAGAAATCTTACTTAACAGGATTGAAAATCTTTTTGCTTCTATCTGCTTGGGATTGTTCAATAGCAATTATTTGACTGGTGGCTTCGACCTGTTTGGAACAACAAAAAATAAATTAGTTACTGACTACATAAACTTATTAATAAAAATGTTCATTAGTAAACAACATTCAAGTGCTTTAAAACTTTTCCAAGGCATCATGATAGGCACTGGGTAGGAGGAACAAGTCACTGAAAAGACATATAAGACAATGGCCCCAACCTTAAGCAGTATGCTATTGGGGAGAAAAGAAACAATTATCTGTAAAACTAAACAATGAAAACACAAGACAACAGAAAACTTCAGGTGAGCGGTGATTATAGTCTGAGCTAGTAGGTGATTAAAACACCAGGAGCAAAACACAGCAGCGAGGCAGCTCAAAGGATGCAAGCATTCATTCGTTCATTGATCCATTCATTCCATAGATACCTGCATTCGTTCATTCATTTATTCATTCATGTAGGAGCCCCTGCTATGCACCAGGCATTGCCCGAGGCATTGAAGATGAGCAGTGGACAAAATTAAGAGAAATCCCAGCCCTTGAAGAGCTTGCATTTGAATAAGAAGAAATAACAATAAACAATAAAAATAAATGAAATACAGAGAATGGTATTTTTTCAGTACTTGTTACAAAATTCTTCTTGCTCTTAATGAAGAGTGGCATGGGGGTAGTGAGATCTGCCCCGTCATATATGGCTTGTGGGTATTAGCATAATAACAATTTTTCTGAAAAGCAATTGGGCAATCTACATCAAGAGTTTTAATAACATTTGTCCTTTGATGTGTAAATTCTTCTGGAATGTATCCTCATGCAAAGACAGGTATACGTGGATGTTTACTGAAGTTTAACTAACAATAAAAAATTGAAAACAAGCAAAACTTATAATAATGCAGGAATATGATACATTTATACAATAGAAACTGTATCATCTTTGTAAATAATACCTTATAGAATCTTTAATATCACATGTTATTTTCATAATATGCTATTAACAATATGAAATGAATTTGAAAAACTTTTTATTAGTGAGAGAGAGAGAGCCAAGGGGAGGGGCGGAGGAGGAGGAGGAGAAGGAGGAGGAGGAGGAGGAGGAGGGGGATGAGGAGGGAGAATCTTAAGCAGGCTGTCCGCCCAGTTAGAATCCCAATGCAGGGCTCAATCCCACGACTCTCGGATCATGATCTGAGTCAAAATAGAGAGTCAGACACTCAACTGACTGGGCCACCCAGGCACCCCGAAATTAATTTTTTTTTTTAAATTTTTTTTTAACGTTTATTTATTTTTGAGACAGAGAGAGACAAAGCATGAACGGGGGAGGGTCAGAGAGGGAGACACAGAATCTGAAACAGGCTCCAGGCTCTGAGCTGTCAGCACAGAGCCTGACGCGGGACTCGAACTCACAGACCGCGAGATCATGACCTGAGCCGAAGTCGGCTGCTTAACTGACTGAGCCACCCAGGCGCCCCCCGAAATTAATTTTAATAAGAGAAAAATTAGACTAACAAGTGGTGGGTCCCAAATATGAATGAATTTTCTTTCTTTATAGTTTTCTTTTGCATTCCAAAATTTTCACAATGGATTCACATTACTTCCATGATCAGAAAAATACATTTCGTTGCTGTTTGTTTGTTTGTTATCTGTATTTACTCTGGGTTTGGTTTGGAGCAAGCAACTCAGTTTGGAGCCAGAGCAGCTGATGTGTTCAGCAGTCAAGCCTCATTTTGGGAGACTCAGTGCTAAGCTCAGGTTAATAATCAGAACAAAATATGCAGATAATGGATGTTTTTCCCCCTGAGAAGCTGGATATGAGGTCACAAGTTAAGAAAGAGTTGTTGACCACTCAGAACTCATCCTACCTGCACTATAAAGTCAACTCTCTCATCCGCTTATCTTGAATGAATTGTGTAACTTTACTCAGTCTCTCCTCTGTTAAACTGGAAAAAAGGGGACATTGACCAAATTAACAGTTCCTTGGTTTTTTAAGTCAGGGACCTATTTGAGAATTTGGTGAAAACTGTGAATCTATTGCATTTGAAAATGCACCAGCATCAAGAAGAATAAAATAATTACATTTAGTCAAAGGAGTGCAAGATTTATATACTGAAAACTATCAAAATGTGGTTTGAAGTGATGCCGTCCCAGGTTCTGAGCCAGTTTCAGACTTCAGAAATTAGCAGCTTCTGCCTCCTATGTCTTGGAACATTTACTCTTAGAACCCATCCGCCATGCTGTGAGGAAGCACAACCTATCCCACAGAGAGGTCTGTGTGAAGAAAAGCCAAGGCCTCCCAGCCACAGTCTCATTTGAGCTCCTGGCCAATGGCCAGTCCAAACTTGACAGACATATAAATGAGCCATCTTGACACTGGATCCAGGCCTAGCTGAGGAGTCTTGAACAGGCATGAACTGCTAGAGCCAACCCCTAACTGGCCTGCACATTCGTGACCCAAATAGATGGCTGTTATTATTTTAGGTTGCTAACTTTGGGGGACAGTTTGTTAGGCAGCAACAGATAACAGGAGCACTTAATAAAAGTTAGCTTAATTAAACCAAGCTAAATAAAAAAACTTACCTTAACCCCAAAAGCTTTCAAGTAAAACATTTCTATTGGCTTTAGGCCCATTTGGGTTTGGACAAATTTTGGACTTCCCCAAACTTGGATATGGATGGTTATCTGAAAATGGTTTTTCTTTTGGCAAACAAAAGCTTCATCTGCTGGTGAAAAATTAAATCCTTTGTCTGTGATAACTCGATAACCTACATCGGGTCTATGGAAAGAGGAATCAAGAAACCAGTTTAACAAACATTATCCACACATTTTCTTTCGCTAACAATATCAATTGTATAAACATTTCAAGAAAATGTAGAAAGTGATTTTTGCTATATTGAATCAATTTGGTGAATTTTTGCTGAGGAAGTGAAAATGCTATTTCAAAACACAGATGGCTTTCTCACAGCATTTTATCTTCTCACAAGGAAGAAGCACAATTCTTGCCAAATGGAAGCACTGTCGCCTTGGCCTGCCTTTTCCCTTTGTGCTTTCCAGAATTCTAATTTGACCCCACCACACAACAGAAAGACGTAGTCCAGAAGTTGAGAAATCACCACATTACTCAGACTTGTGAAATATCTGGGATAAAATTCATCTTTTTGCACCTTAAAAAAAAAAAAAAAGCCTCTAAATGTCATCAGCAACACCACACTCAAATACTCCCTCAGATGAGTGAATCCCTCAGATTCAGCCTGTTGGTGGTCATAAGAAAAAGGCAGACTGGTCAGAATTACTAGGGATAGCTTTAAACCACATTAACCAGAGTCAGTCAGAACACTGATCGAAAACCTGTTTTCACCAGAGTTTAGTCATTTCCTTCTTAGCCTCCTGCTCTGGTAATAGCACTGAAAACCTACTATGCTGGTTACTTTCGCCGGGAACAGAAGTGGTGCGGTGGCTAATCAGACTCTTGTTTTATTTGCCCCATAAAATTATGTTCAATATCAATGCTATGTGTATGACATGTTTAATTAACTACTTCCAATGTTAAGGAAAATAAAACATCCTTAATGAATAGAGAAGAGAAAATAAAAGGTGAAAACTTTTTCGCGAGTTTTTCCCATACATATTGTAGATACGGAACATGATTTCTAATTCATCAAGATTCCTAAATGTGGGGTTTTCCTCAGGTAAGAAGCTCCTTCCCAGGACCACAAGCAGAGGCGAGCAGGACTTAGAGCTCTGCCGGCTCTCTGCGGCTGTGTATGTGGTTCTCTGCTTCCAGGGATCTCAGTTTGGATGGCTGCCAGTATAATGAACAACACTGAATTTCTAAATTTTCCTTTAACTCCAGAGACAGAAAATATGGATGAGTCTCTTGGGAAAAGAGTGTTCCTGTTCTTTGCAAGTTAAGCTCCTTCCCAATGGGTCAAGTCACTGGGCCATTGATCACCTCCAAGTAGCTGACATGTCAAAGGCTCCACAGTCATGCGGCTGCCAGCAGCAAATTCGGGAACAGTCACTGAATGAAGGATTTGATAAAGACCACATGTCTTATGCCATCTGGGAACTTCATATTGACTCAGGTTTCTAGAACTAATCTTCTAATTTGCTCATCTAAAGGCTAGATGAATTGAATCGTATAGATTTTACTGCAGAGGGTAATAAGAACGGTCTTGGTTGAGAAAATAGGAAATACCTTTTTGTAAAATATCTTTTTGTGATCTTCCATGTTTCACTATCAAAAACTCCAAAGAAGGTAAGGTTTGTAGCTCAGATATGAGCATTAGCCTGAAATTTAAAGATTGCTAGAAGCAGAAACTGAATCAACCAACAATTACAATGTTGAAGATTCCTGTGAATCTTAAACACCAATCTCTGGCTATAGAAATTTATTTACCTAAAAATAGTGATTCTGATTTTGGTATCAAAAGATATACATAAAGTTGGGGCGCCTGGGTGGCGCAGTCGGTTAGGCGTCCGACTTCAGCCAGGTCACGATCTCGTGGTCCGTGAGTTCGAGCCCCGCGTCAGGCTCTGGGCTGATGGCTCGGAGCCTGGAGCCTGTTTCCGATTCTGTGTCTCCCTCTCTCTCTGCCCCTCCCCCGTTCATGCTCTGTCTCTCTCTGTCCCAAAAATAAATAAACGTTGAAAAAAAAAATTAAAAAAAAAAAAAGATATACATAAAGTCAACTAAACTGGCTTTTAAAAAGCTCTGTTGACACAAGTTTTAAATATCACTCAGAAAAAAGTTTTTGATAAATTTTCAATCCCCTAACTTTAGTACTTTCAGGAAATCTTAAGGAAACAATATTTTTGTATCAAATTAGACATAATAATCTGAGACAAGTGATATTCTGTCTCAATGATATGAGTAGTGGAATTAAGATGACCTGAATTCTAATGTAGATTAATATTGTCCTTTTCTTGCACTTAAGAAAAGTGAATTATGTCTAAGCATTCAAAATACATCTGCCTCTATACCTTTGAGCTGATACCATCCATGTTCTCCTTTTTTTCCAGATCGGAGTTTAGATTGGCTATTCAAATAAACTTAAAAAAAAAAATCTACTCAAGTGAGAAGAAAGAGAAGTTACCTCAAGAAGTTGAGGTTTCATACCTTGGTATGCATATTTAGGAAAGCCTATGAAATACTCCCCAAAGGATAACTAAATGCGGACTAAGACTCAAAACCAAGACCTATGGACCCTTCCTTTCTTTTTCTAATTGCACTCAGTGGCAAAGACAAAAGTTGTGACAGTTCAATGATACAATTAGAAATTTGCTTCTTTCTGCCTCCCATTCAACATACCAACTCCCAAAGTCTGTTTAAGTCCTTAGAATTTGCTTGAAGGAAAAGATTTCTTCCTTCTAGTTCATCCAACATGAAAGTCCTAGTGATAAGTTTTGCTCTTAAATAAGCTATATTTGAATTTGGAAAATACCGCGAAGGCCCTCATTTGTAGACAAACATTTCTTATTTCATGTTATATGTATTACTTGAAAATCCTATTCTTTATCCATTAACATTGTTTTAGGTTTTTCAAGAAGGCGTTTTTAATCTAAAAAATTCTAGAAGACTTAAGTGGGTAACATATCCTCAGGAATAAAGAGAAGGCTCAGAGGATGTTTAAGAGTAATAATATGTACGTTCACATTTATTTCTTTAAACTATAATGTCACAAGATTAGGATGAAAATTTTTCCGGTTTAAAGATATTTTCTATGTTTTACTTTCAGTCTCTTACTACAAAGCCACCACCAACTGTGACTGCTTCAGTAGATGTTGCCAATGAACTTGACAATACTGATTCACAGCATAAATATTGGGGAAGTAGGGGTGTCACCAGCTAGCAATTTAATGTGGCCCCCTAAAACAGTATTTTATGGAATTTTAAATTAACTGCAGGGTTAAATGTTACTGATTTGGGAAATCTCCATTTTCCAGCATTTAGGTGAACTGGGTATTGATCTCAGAAAGATTCGCTCTCCCTCCATCATTTAGTGGGCAAATTATAATGAGTTAGAATTTTAACTTTGGAGTCCTAACAGCCAGAAATCCACATCTCAACTATTCCCTAGTTGGAACGCAAAACATAAGGAGTAAAGCACGCTTTCTCATTGGCCCATCCTATTCAATCAGGAGTGGCATCAAAGCCCAAATACTTGGATTTAGTCCCAAAGAGTAGCACTGCCTTCCTTCCCTCACTCTCCAGCACAGCACCAGGCATCCCTGGGCCACTTACAGTTTCTCGTAATGACCATTCAACAAACTGTGCCAAGGAACACTTTGATACGGCTGCCACTTCAGAGTAGGAGAACACTGGTCCACAGGCATCATGTTCTGTCCCTCACCGTCGTAGTCTTGCACTTCACTGCTGTGACTCCTATTTGTCACTGCAAAGAAATTGGCATGTTAGATCCTTCCTCCAAGGCTGTTTTTCCTAGATTCACAGACAGCTGCAGGGAGCCAATGAACTGGCCATGGATGAGGTAGAGTGAGCACGTGGGAAGTAACAAGTGTTGGGAGACAGGAGACATGTGGCTAGCCTTGTTTCCTCATCTGCAAAAAGAGCAATTTGGGGTCAGTGATCCCTAAGATGCAATGATACTTGCTGGATATTTTGCCCTCAGTATCTGTCTACCCTACTTCCTGCATAGCCACATTCCAGCCAACGTGGTTCCAGGGAAGCCTACTCCCAGTCAGAGGAGGGTATGGGGACCCAGACCAGATCAGTTAAAACACAACATTCACTACTTGCATCAATAATTCCATCAGGTAGACTCATGGCCCAATCCTATCCAAGCACAGTGCACTTCTGCACTTCAGCAGACAGGGGTTCAAAGATGCCGACTCTTTTCCATGAGCTTTAAACGTATGAGATATAACCCCAAGAGCTGCCGGCACCATTTTGGGAATGTTTAGGAATGAAGCCCCACAGCAGCAGAACACAGAGTTGAGAATGAAGGGCGCCCAGTTTTGATGGCGTGATTTGAGTTCTGGGATCCAATTCTCAACTCTTGAGTTATAGGAGCCAATAAATCCTCCAGTTTTGTTTTTTGGTTTGTTTTTTCCTTAAGGCAGTTTAAGGTATGGGGGTTCTGTCCTATGCTTCTTTGTTTTTGTTAATTGCAACCCATACATTCTACTCTGTTACGGGTCCCTTGTGGCACTAGCTTTCTGAGCTTAGAGGAGCTATTTATTCACTTAGTGTCTTACTTCCCTCAACTGCACAATAGAAATTAAAACAGATGTCTTGCCCATCTTGCAACATCAAGCAGAGAGAATATCATAGTACAAGTGCACTCAGAAGCTAATGCCAAGATAAAGTAACAAAATACCGTATGTAGTATTGACTATATGAAATTGCCACTTTTGTGTGTTAAAATAACAGCAATTTCACATACCCGAGCTACTATTTTTGCATAATCCTTGTGAATTGTTTGTCTTAATTTGAGTATGCTTCCAGACCGTGTGGTTCAACCTCGGATACTTTTTATGTAAATTCTATTGGTACGTTTTCTGTTTTTCTTTTAACTCCCCTACTATCACTCATGCCTGACATCAGGAGTGAAAGGGAAATAGTGGGCGTTCATAAGATCAGGTGCAGGCTGTAAGCAACAACAGAGAAACACAACATGGGCTCCTGGGGAGCATGCACTTAGCCCAGAGCTTAGAAAATGCAGGGTTTTCTTTCACTCACCTACCTACCTTTCTTTCTTTATACTTGCACTGCAGACTTGCTCACATAAATAAACAACACACTGCTTCAGGTTGTCTTTGATCTCAAATGTCATACAAAACGTGTTTTCTTGGGGTGTCCCTATCAACACGTCACCTAAGCAAAACATTCTTTTTTTTTTTTTTCCAGTTTTTGTGACCAACCATTTTGAAAAGATTTCTCAGAATCATGAAAACCTTCCCCCCGCCCCCGACCCCTGCCACCTCGGCTAAGACTACAGGGGGTCAGCAATGCAAGGACCTCCTCATGCCATCACTCCTCCAAAAGTTACCAGACCTAAAAACTTTTTAAAACAAACGGACAAAAACCTTCCACGGTTCTCCTGCTTATACCAAATTCAGAGAAGAGGAGAAATCAGTTCTTCCTTCTTTCCTTCCTCTGTCCTACAAGGGACAGAGGGTAAAGGAAGTTCAGGAGCTTGGAGTCTGAAATCAGATGGGCCTGGGCTTGAGGCACAACTGTACATTTCATAGCTGTACAATCTAGGAAAATGGGTTCAGCTCTCTGGGCTTCGGTTTCTTCATCTACAAAATGGAGGCAACAGTATGAAACCTCCCGGGCTCACTGTGTTATGAGATTCACTCATAACGTAATGAGTTATGAGTGTAGGTGCTGAGCACAGGGCCTGTCGCTAGCAAGGATGTAAACTATGGCGCTTTTGGTGAATGTTAGTGGCACTGTCGTCACCACCTGCACTTGTTTTGGCTCAGATGACTCAGTTATTCCCAAGAAGCCTTGAGGAATACTTCATTCTTGGCCTCTGTGGTAATTCTATCCGACGTGAAATAACTAACACCGAGTGCGTGAGTGAATATCAGCTAATGTGGGCCCTTTCCCACTCAGGCATGGTGGCCAGGTCAAGGATAACAGCAGTTCCTGCCTTTTCCCATTATAGCAGCAAAGCTAAGGGGCAGCCACTCTAACAACACCAACACAGTCATGGCTTCCCTGGGAGCTGGCCATCCGCTGGTGACATCCAGGGGACCCCAGGCCCACACTGAAATGCCAGGCACAAGCCTGAGCCCAATACTGGGACTTACTATTATTCACACTAATAATAATGTCTACTACTCCTGTGTCCTGTCTGTACCAAGACACTTGACATAGTTTCTCACCCAGTCTTCAAAGTAAGAACGCCTTTTCTTCAATAACCTTTCTTCATTGAAGTCTAATATACATAAAGAAGAATACACAGACCATTAGTACACAATTTGATACTTTCTAATAAAGTGAATTATACCGGGTAACTATCAGTAGGCCCGGAAATAGGACACGTCCAGGACTCTAGAAGACACCTTCATGCCCCCTTGCAGTTACTACTTTCCCCTACCCAAGACAAATCACTAGTCCGATACCTAATACCATAGAGGAGTTCATAGAAATGGAATAATATGGTACGTATTCCTGCGTGTTGGCTTCTTTTGCCCAATATCATGTTTATGAGATTCACTCATACACATATTGTTGCAAATGGCAGGCGTTTTGTTTATTCCCATGCCTGTAGAGTAAGTACTCCCCTGTATGACTATACCACAATTTATCCTGCCCTTGACAGCCATTTGGGTTATTTTCAGTTTGTGGTTATTATAAGTAATGCCGCTGTGGGTATTTTTTTGTGAATGTCTTTTCGTGGGCATATGTACACATTCCTGTTAGACACAGTCCTGGCAGTGGAATTACTGGGTCACAGGATATGGTTTAGTAGGTGCGGCCAAACTGAAGTAAGGATTCCTAATCTCATTTAACAAATGCAGAAAATGGGGTTCAAAGACCTGAAATAACTTGCCCAGAGTCACAGCTGGTAAGTGGAAGAGACAGGATTCAAACCACCCTCTTCTTTTCATGCTACAGCGAGGATTTCTCAAGAAAATGTAGCAGAAGAGAAATAGAAGTGTGAAGGCAGCAAACTGCCCAAGTCCCAACCCTTTTGGAAAAACTCATATTTGCATTTTAATGCCTTTCAAAATATTCTTTTCTACATTACTTAAAAAAAAATCTTAGAAATGGGTGAAATAGAAATTATGATTCTCATTTGGCAATCAAGAAAAGTCAGGCTCAGAAAGTCCCCAACTGCTGAGGAGACGAGACAGATACTTTTTCTGACTCTACAGTGTGAATTCAGCCAGTGCACCTCTCACTGGGAGCCAAAGGCCATAACTCTGGGGCTCAAAAGTCCTTTTGTATTTGAGGTCCAAACTACGTGAGTCAATGAATCCTCTCATAGTTGGGGTTCAGATCAGATGGAAGCAGAACCCCCTCATATTTGGGGTCTAGGCCATGTGAGGCTGGAACCAGCTAGCAAGAGCCTATCCCCCAGCTGCTTTCTCTCTAAGCAACATTTCACATCTGCCCACAGCAAACCAGTGAGTCTACACCGTGAGCCCTATAAATGGGGATCTTGGAACCCCTTGGGCAAAATAAACCGCTCAGGAGACGGTCACTAGAAAAGCTTTACTGATTGATTTAGAACATCTCTTCCCATCAAAATTCCTGCCTAATAAGACTTGCATAAGCTCCCTCTTCCTCTGCCCTTGTACCATTTCCCCAGGAACTTTGTAAGCACCCTCGGCCTCTGCCACATCAACTATGAGTTCTCTACTAGAAAACTTCTGCTAAAAAAAATAAGCTGTAAGGAAAACATGGCATTTGGATTTTTGTCTTTTTTTTTTTCCAGCCCTGGGCACCTGTTCATTTACATTCTGGCCCAGTTGTCTGGGGCCAATTACCTTTAGTCAGCTTTTCAGTGACCTTTGTTGGAATAGGACTTAAACACGGGATTCAAGATTTCCTATCTGTTGAGACATTTCAGTTACTCTTCTATGATTTTCTCTGGAGATGGTGAAAAATCAATGGCCTCTCCAGAGACAGGCAGCAGAAAATCATCACAGGATGGGGCTTAACTCTGAGACAGCCAGGATGATTTGAGCAGCAATCTGGTTTGATGAGGAAACGCTGGGGAGGTTTGGGTGGCTTGCCCAGTCCTCTCAGTGAGCTGGTGCATCTGTGGAAGTGAACAGATGGTTCCCTCGTCTCGCTAGAAATTCACTCAGCCTTTTATGTTTGAGGATCACAAAGGGGTTGCAGGCTAGATGCAAGAACTCTTGAAGAAATTAGAGTAAGCTTTGCACAGGAAGGTGGATGGTGAACTCTATATTATCCAGAAAGGAGACTTTAGCCTTTTGTGTCTCAAGCGTTGAATAAGAAAAACCAAGCACCCTGCTGGCCAGGGTGGATCCATGTGAAAGAAAAGGCAGTGACAGGTTTGGTTCATGCAAGGGGCCAATACCCAGCACAGTTCTGCCACAGCACTCCCAGGGAATGGCCCCTTGTGGGCCTTGGCTGAAGGACCCTCTAGCCCATGCTGGAGCGGCGGCCAGCCATCCCTGAAAGCACCAGCAGGCTCCATGGGTACAGAGGACCAGCACTTGTCATAAGGCTGTGAAAGACAAAGGCAGCAACTCAAGCAGGTGAGGAAGCCACCACATCACCTTTCAGGGCAGTATAAACTTCTGGAATTGGGGGACAATAGTGGGAGGGAGAGCTGGAAGACAGAAATCTTGACCTTCCCGTCAAGCTGTTGCATGTGGGAATAAAAGAGATGTACCCTGAATCCGGGGTTCTATTCACATTGCCTACATCTGATTATTTACAGGGGCTAACAGAATTGGTATGGAGCATTTTCCTTTCACCCGATAAGTGCCATAGCATCTCTTCTGAAAGCTCAAGCCTTCAGACTCCAAATCCCCAATTTGTTCATAACTTGAAAAGGTCTCTAAGCTTGAAACACGATGTGTCACATATTGTAGAAGGCAAAAAATAAGGTAGTCTCACCACTTGGGCATCATGAGTCTGCTGAAAGACTTCGCAAATGATCTTACAAAATTTCAAAGACCTACTTGGGAGCCGCTAACCTGAAGCAGATGCTAGAGGAGCTCAGCTCTCTACCTTCCTGCCCCACTGGAGAAATCTTCCCAGGTCTGCTTCTCAGAGTACCCTCCACGAGCAGGCAACACTGAAAGCCTGTTCGGACGGCAGAATCTCAGACCCCACCTCAAGCCTACTGAATCAGAACCTTGCCCCTAAAATTGAAAGGACCGGCATTTCATCTCCACCAAAGAGAGAGACAATGGCACCTCTTCCTAGGAGAGAAGGACCTACATGACCCCACCGAAGACTGCACGAAACTGTATGTCAAAAGGAAAGAAAGAAACTCCTATCCTTGCCCTTCTATGAGAGAGAAAATCATTCTGTAGAGCTACTGCAAGACTGGTCAAAATCCCCATCTTAATGGCGAAAGCAGAGATGGGCCCCGGGTTGGCTCACTTGGTCTGGAGCGGTGGGCCCACACTTGATGGTCCCCAGAGTCCTCCAGCGCCTGTGTGCACTTCCTCTTCTTGGTTGGTGGCAACAAGGCTCTAAAATCAAGAACCCAAAATGCAGGTTAGGAGTTTGTGCTCTCCATGTTACGTTAAATCAGATTCAATTTCCCAGGTGTCTTCTCTCAGACTTCTTAAGACTAATTCCAGTTAGCTAAGATTCCTTGAGCCCTACTGGTGTGCAACACTAGGTTGTGCATGAGTGGAAAGAGCAAGCTTCTGTTCCAGAAACCCGCGAGTCTGAAACTTAGTTTTCCAATATCCAATGGATGGGAGACTCACCTACCTGAAAAATAAACTGCCAATGTTTCCAAAGGCAGAGAAGATATTGAGACAGAGAAGTTAAAATACAGTATATGAACTTATATATAAATACAGTATAGACAAGATAGTGTTATAGTATACTTATAAATGTAAGTATATAAAATATGTATCCATTTTACACCTGACATTTTTTTTCACATGGAACTTCACCACAATTTTTGATGACCTCTACTCTCCTTGCCATTCTGTAGATTCAGAAGAAAGAATAAAAGAAAAAAAGGAGAAGAAGGAAAAGAAAGAAAATTAAAACGCATATTAGTTCATGCTTAATATTTACTGAGGACTCTATGTGTTAATTCACAAATTACTTGCGTATTCTAGCTGAGACTACAAATGTAAATAGTGCTTTCTCCATCACTCAGAATGTCTCTCTCTATTTCTGACATTTTCACTTTCCATCGAACGAGGACTTTGGGTTTAGCGGGTTTTTAGTTATAAGACGGCCTAAAGCCAAGAGCGCTGGGGCCTTGCCGTGTCTGATATATGTCTCAACACCGCCATCTCCTGGAGAGAGAACGCCACTGTTCATTCTTTACCGGCACTGCGGGGGGTGCTGGCTGCTCTGAGGTCTTTCATAACTAAATATCTTGCCCTTTACCCAGGGCTGTGGCACAGAGGCTGCTGATGGTAAGAACGGCTTATCCCCGGACGGCAGGACACGCAATGGTCCGGGGGGGTCGTAAGATGACCGGAGCCTGGATAGCAGTTGTGGACGCCGCTGTGGGGGCGGGCAGAGGTGCTCATTTCACGCGAGCTCTGCGGCAGCTGTGCAGGCAGCGAGTCAGGTGCAGCCGCGGAGTGGAGAAAAGTAGCTGGAGTCCTCCCGGCTGCAGGTCTCACCGCTGGGCAGCATGCACCTGGGGGAACACACAGGTGAGAAGAGCTCTCTTTCTGACCACCCAGAGTCCAAGAAGAGGGACGCTGCAAGGCGTGCGCGAGGCAGATGGCACTCACCTTTGATCTGCGGAGGAGAACAGGAGTCTGACGCAGAATAAGGGGGAGTATCCGGAAGCTGCCCTTGCCTGAGGATTAGAGACATGCATTGCTTTTTGTTGTAACCTGTGCGGTCATTATACCCTGGCCACAAATGGGAGGCACCGCTGGGTACAACACACAGTGCACCATGGGGACCAAAGCCCACCAGGACACGCCTGGTGTCATGTGTTAAGTAAATGGGCTTTGAGTCAGACAGACCTGGGTTTGGGCCCCAGCTCTTCCACTTCCTAGCTGTGTGTTCGTGAACACACAGTTCACCTTAGTCCCCGTTTCCTCACCTACCATGTGGAAATAATCATCATGCCTTCCTCATAACACTGTTGAGAATTAAATGAGATACTATGTGTAAAACCCATAACATAATTACCCCCAAATGTAGTGCATGCTCAATACAGTTTAATTAACCGTATTGTTGGCTTCTTAACGTTCTTGAAGCTCTTATACCAGAGAGAAGGTTGAGCACACCGTTTAGGCTAAAGCGTTGTGAAATGTCACCACTAAAGCAATGGTTTTCCATCTGTGCTCTGGGAAATCCCAAAGAGATTGGAATGAGCTCAGTGATTTTACAAAAGAAAAAATTTAAATGCCTGGGGGAAAAAATCATAACTTTTTGTTTTATAGATTGAGGTGCAAGTAAAATTTCATTTAAGAAAAAAATGAGTACCACCACTAAAAAAGTGTGAAATCTTCTGTTCCAAAAAACCTACAAGTCCCTTATGGCTCAGAAACTCCATGATTCTAAGTCATTCATAAGCACTACCACCCTCTACTTGATTCTCCTGCTGGAAGAGTAAGCTATCGTGTTTTTCTTGGTTGATTAAGATTTCAACCTCGTACAATGAAAAGTCTGCTTTTATTATTTATTAGAAAAGTTAGATTTTCGGGGCACCTGAGTGGCTCGGTTGGTTAAGCGTCTGACTCTTATTTTCAGCTGAAGTCATGATCTCACGGTTTCTAAGATTGAGCCCCACATTGGGCTCTACACTGACAGCACACAGCCTGCTTGGGATTCTCTCTCTGCCCCCGCCCCTGATTGCATGCTGTCTCTCTCTCGCGCAAAATAAATAAACATTAAAAAAAAGAAAAGTTAGGCTTTCTCCTCAAATTAGTCTTTTATAATTTATTCGCTCTTTATGAGTAACAGAAAACCTTCCTCCAAAAACACCACCTTCCTCCAAAAATGCCACCAAAAATGAAAGTAAAGGAATAAAGAGGCATAAACACAAAAGGACATAGAGTACCTGTGCAGAGAGAGTGTACAACAAGACTATATTTTAATAACATTGTGGCACACTGAAGTAGGATGGATGGTAACTTGAATTAGTAGAATGGAAAAGGCAAAAACAAGACTGCCTGGGGATGGCAGAAGGGACATAGGAGCCAACAAGAAGTTATCCAATTTTAATACAACTTCAGAAAAGCCCAAGACATTGGAGTCACCAGGAACCTCTGAGTTCAGGCTGAAGGTGGAGCTGAAAACAAAAGAATTGATTGAAACCTTGACTAAAGAATGGTTGGATCCTAAGAGTAGCTTTCCCAGCCTGTACAGCCAGACAACTACCTCCATCACTGCAACGCAAGTTGGAAAGTTTTACTCTCTGAAGAAACGGATCCAGGGAGATTGCAAAACTACTGAGCTAAAAATGGAAGGATTCATTAAAAGTCTAAATACCAAACCCTGAGAGCCTTCTTCAACTTGACTTTGTAGGCATCCGAGCAGATTTCCTACCGTAGGAAATTGAAAGATTGTTCCCCAGAAAAGTTGAATGACCTCAAGGGAAAAAAGGATATTTTGAAGTTACCCCCCCCCAAACATAGCCAATCCCCGCTTGATCACTCTATGATGAAACGCATCCTTTGAAAATAACGGTTTGCAAACAGAACGTCTTACACAGGAACAAAAGATGAAGGACTAGACATTTCCAGAAACCTTTAACATTAAAAACAAAGAACAAGCAAATAGATAAAGAAGGGATGCAAAAAAAAAAAAAAAATCCACAAAAAGCTCTTCTGCTTCTCATATGACTGGTAAGCTCCTACCAGACCTGACCCTTCCATAAATAAAAACTGTGAACTCTGAAAAATTTAAAACAACAACAACAACACAAAACAAAACAAAACAAAACAAAAAACAACCTGCCTGAAAACACTGGAAAGTGGTCAAAAGCAAGAAGATTCTGGAGGGACACTGAAACTTGGATGAAGGAAATAGCATAAGGTACATCACTTATTTACAGCTTTTAGCCTCAGGCCCAGTTGACGGCAGACTCACAGAACAGCTAAAACTCTGATAGAAACACACAAACTTTCTGACCTAAAGAACCAGAGAACAGAGTTGGGGGCAAACAGCTGCTTAAAGTGAAAGGGAAATCTTGGGGAAAAGAGATTCAGAGAGGAGAAACCCTAGACTCTGTATAAAAACTCTGGCCAAATGTCTGGCTGACTCCTGAGCCATCAATGTATGGGGCTGACTATACACAGTCCAACCAAAAACAAAACAAAACAAGACCAAAAATAAAATAAAATAAAATAACTGAACAAATATTTGAGCTGCTGCACAGGAGACAGAGTTTATATTTGAGTTTAAAGAAAGTAACCACTTGGAGAGCAAAAGTATATATACTTTTTAGAGGAATATAAAAAGAAAAAAAAAACAAACCAGACATTCACAATTTCCAGAATACAATTAAGAATTACTCAACAAACAAAGAACCAGGAAAATATGGCCTAGCCTTGAGGAAAAGAACAATTATAAGACACCAACCCAGAGATGATTCAGATATTGGATTAGCACACAAATCCAGATTTTAGTAGCAGCAATTATAAAAACTGCTGTTACAACTAAGCCTAATGGAGGAGAGGATAATGTGTTTGTAAAGAATAAAAAAATACAAAATCTTAGCCAATAAATAGAAACTAAAAAAGAACTAAATGGAAATTCTAGAATTGAAAAAATTTAGAAATGAAAATAAAAATAGAAAATGAAAAAATCCCTAGGTGGTGTAGCAGAATAACTTGAAGAAAATCAACAGGGATGATCCAACCTAAAGAACAGAGAGGGAGAAATGAATTTAAAAAGAGGGAGAGAAAAAGATTCATGAACCATGGAGAGGACATAACAGAAAAATAATTAAAGATATAGTGACCAAAACCTTCCCAAATTTTGCAAAGGACATAAATTTATAGGTTCAAGAAGATCGACAAATCCTAAGCAAGATATAGAGAAAACCACACATAGGTCATCAGAGTCAAATCAGTGTAAAGCAAAAATAAAGAGAAACTTTCAAAAGTAACCAGAAAGCGTCCGACTTCAGCCAGGTCACGATCTCGCGGTCCGTGAGTTCGAGCCCCGCGTCAGGCTCTGGGCTGATGGCTCAGAGCCTGGAGCCTGTTTCCGATTCTGTGTCTTCCTCTCTGCCCCTCCCCCGTTCATGCTCTGTCTCTCTCTGTCCCAAAAATAAATAAACATTGAAAAAAAAAATTCAAAAGTAACCAGAAAAAAACATATTACATGTAGAGTAACAGTGATTCAAATAACCAATGACTTCTCATCAAAATCTCCAGAGGCAAGAACACAGTACAACAGTATCTTTAAAGTGCTGGAGAAAATCAAAACTGACAATCTAGAATTTCAAATATGATGAAAATATCCTTCAAGAATAAAAGCAAAATAAAGACATTTTCAGATTAAAAAAAATTTAAGTAAAACCATGAATAGGCATGCACAATAAGAAATGTTAAAGACATTTAAGGCTAAAGGAAAATGATATCAGATGGAAGCTTGAAACTTTAGGAAGGAATGTAGAGAATAAAAATATATATATATCTAAATAAAAAACCATTTTTTCTCAGTTTCTTTAAAATACATAGGACTAGGGGCGCCTGGGTGGCGCAGTCGGTTAAGCGTCCGACTTCAACCAGGTCACGATCTCGCGGTCCGTGAGTTCGAGCCCCGCGTCGGGCTCTGGGCTGATGGCTCAGAGCCTGGAGCCTGTTTCCGATTCTGTGTCTCCCTCTCTCTCTGCCCCTCCCCCATTCATGCTCTGTCTCTCTCTGTCCCAAAAATAAATAAACGTTGAAAAAAAAATTTAAAAAAAATACATAGGACTATTTAAAGCAAAAATTATGACATTATCTTGTAGCATTTATAATGTATGAAAGTGTAACACTTATGATAACTATAGCATAGAGGAAGGGAGTCGGGGGTAAAATAGAATTATACAGTTGAAGGTTTCTACATTTTATGTACAGTGGTACAATATTAATTCATTAACTCTAAGTAGAGAGTGAAAAGTTAAATGATTCAAAGAAGTATATAGGTAAGGTCAGAAGATAAAATGGAATTCTAATACAGTAGGAAAGTAGTTACAAAGAAATAAGAAATGGATAAAAAGAAGACAAATAATAAAATTGCAAAATTAAATACATCATCAATAATTGCATTAAATGTTAATGGATTAACGACTCCAATAAAAGGTAGAGATTGTAAGAATGGGTTTTTAAAAAGCAAGACCCAACTTTATGTTGCCTGCAAGAAACACTTTAAATATAAACACTCAGGTAAGTTGAAAATTAATGGAGAAAAAAGTGTATGAGAAGGCAGAAGTGACTTCATGGATAATAGGTAAAATAGACTTCATAATAAAGAGCACTACTAAAAATAAAGAGGCTCATTCCACAATAATAGTTCTTTCATTAAGAAGGCATAGCAGGGGCACCTGGGTGGCTCAGTCAGTTAAGTGGGTCTGACTTTGGTTCAGGTCATGATCTCACAGTTCATGAGTGTGAGCCCCGCGTCGGGCTCTTTGCTGACAAGCTCAGAGCCTGGAGCATGTTTCGGACACAGAAGCCTGTGTCTCCCTGTCTCTCTGCCCCTATCCCACTCATGCTTTGTCTCTGCCTCTCTCAAAAATAAATAAACATTAACATTTTTTTTTAAAAAGAAGCCATAGCAATCATGATTGTTTCTTTAATAGCTTCAAAATACATGAAGCAGAATTTGCAGAAATAAAAGGAGAAATAAATAATTGTACAATCATAGATATTTTAACATCCCTCTCTTATCAATTGATAGAAATAGGTAGTACAAATTGATAGAACAAAAAAGTCAGTAATGACAAAGATCATCTGAGAAATTTCTTTAGGGAGAAAAGGAATTGATGTGTTTTTTTTGTTTTGTTTTTGTTTTTGTTTTTGTTTTTTTATATATGAAATTTATTGTCAAATTGGTTTCCATACAAAACCCAGTGCTCATCCTAAAAGGTGCCCTCCTCAATACCCATCACCCACCCTCTCCTCCCTCCCACCCCCCATCAACCCTCAGTTTGTTCTCAGTTCTCAACAGTCTCTTATGCTTTGGCTCTCTCCCACTCTAACCTCTTTTTTTTTTTTTTCCTTCCCCTCCCCCATGGGTTCCTGTTAAGTTTCTCAGGATCCACTTAAGAGTGAAACCATATGGTATCTGTCTTTCTCTGTATGGCTTATTTCACTTAACATCACACTCTCCGGTTCCATCCACGTTGCTACAAAAGGCCATATTTCATTTTTTCTCATTGCCACGTAGTATTCCATTGTGTATATAAACCACAATTTCTTTATCTATTCATCAGTTGATGGACATTTAGGCTCTTTCCATAATTTGGCTATTGTTGAGAGTGCTGCTATGAACATTGGGGTACAAGTGCCCCTATGCATCAGTACTCCTGTGTCCCTTGGATAAATTCCTAGCAGTGCTATTCCTGGGTCATAGGGTAGGTCTATTTTTAATTTTCTGAGGAACCTCCACACTGCTTTCCAGAGCGGCTGTACCAATTTGCATTCCCGCCAACAGTGCAAGAGGGTTCCCATTTCTCCACATCCTCTCCAGCATCTATAGTCTCCTGATTTGTTCATTTTGGCCACTCTGACTGGCGTGAGGTGATACCTGAGTGTGGTTTTGATTTGTATTTCCCTGATAAGGAGCGACGCTGAACATCTTTTCATGTGCCTGTTGGCCATCCGGATGTCTTCTTTAGAGAAGTGTCTATTCATGTTTTCTGCCCATTTCTTCACTGGGTTATTTGCTTTTCGGGTGTGGAGTTTGGTGAGCTCTTTATAGATTTTGGATACTAGCCCTTTGTCCGATATGTCATTTGCAAATATCTTTTCCCATTCCGTTGGTTGCCTTTTAGTTTTGTTGGTTGTTTCCTTTGCTGTGCAGAAGCTTTTTATCTTCATAAGGTCCCAGTAATTCACTTTTGCTTTTAATTCCCTTGCCTTTGGGGATGTGTCGAGTAAGAGATTGCTACGGCTGAGGTCAGAGAGGTCTTTTCCTGCTTTCTCCTCTAGGGTTTTGATGGTTTCCTGTCTCACATTCAGGTCCTTTATCCATTTTGAGTTTATTTTTGTGAATGGTGTGAGAAAGTGGTCTAGTTTCAACCTTCTGCATGTTGCTGTCCAGTTCTCCCAGCACCATTTGTTAAAGAGACTGTCTTTTTTCCATTGGATGTTCTTTCCTGCTTTGTCAAAGATGAGTTGGCCATACGTTTGTGGGTCTAGTTCTGGGGTTTCTATTCTATTCCATTGGTCTATGTGTCTGTTTTTGTGCCAATACCATGCTGTCTTGATGATGACAGCTTTGTAGTAGAGGCTAACGTCTGGGATTGTGATGCCTCCTGCTTTGGTCTTCTTCTTCAAAATTACTTTAGCTATTCGGGGCCTTTTGTGGTTCCATATGAATTTTAGGATTGCTTGTTCTAGTTTCGAGAAGAATGCTGGTGCAATTTTGATTGGGATTGCATTGAATGTGTAGATAGCTTTGGGTAGTATTGACATTTTGACAATATTTATTCTTCCAATCCATGAGCAGGGAATGTCTTTCCATTTCTTTAAATCTTCTTCAATTACCTTCATAAGCTTTCTATAGTTTTCAGCATACAGATCCTTTACATCTTTGGTTAGATTTATTCCTAGGTATTTTATGCTTCTTGGTGCAATTGTGAATGGGATCAGTTTCTTTATTTGTCTTTCTGTTGCTTCATTGTTAGTGTATAAGAATGCAACTGATTTCTGTACATTGATTTTGTATCCTGCAACTTTGCTGAATTCATGGATCAGTTCTAGCAGACTTTTGGTGGAGTCTATCGGATTTTCCATGTATAATATCATGTCATCTGCAAAAAGCGAAAGCTTGACTTCATCTTTGCCAATTTGGATGCCTTTGATTTCCTTTTGTTGTCTGATTGCTGATGCTAGAACTTCCAGCACTATGTTAAACAACAGCGGTGAGAGTGGGCATCCCTGTCATGTTCCTGATCTCAGGGAAAAAGCTCTCAGTTTTTCCCCGTTGAGGATGATGTTAGCTGTGGGCTTTTCATAAATGGCTTTTATGATCTTTAAGTATGTTCCTTCTATCCCGACTTTCTCAAGGATTTTTATTAAGAAAGGGTGCTGGATTTTGTCAAAGGCCTTTTCTGCATCAATTGACAGGATCATATGGTTTTTCTCTTTTTTTTTGTTAATGTGATGTATCACGTGGATTGATTTGCGAATGTTGAACCAGCCCTGCATCCCAGGAATGAATCCCACTTGATCATGGTGAATAATTCTTTTTATATGCCGTTGAATTCGATTTGCTAGTATCTTAATGAGAATATTTGCATCCATATTCATCAGGGATATTGGCCTGTAGTTCTCTTTTTTTACTGGGTCTCTGTCTGGTTTAGGAATCAAAGTAATACTGGCTTCATAGAATGAGTCTGGAAGTTTTCCTTCCCTTTCTATTTCTTGGAATAGCTTGAGAAGGATAGGTATTATCTCTGCTTTAAACGTCTGGTAGAACTCCCCTGGGAAGCCATCTGGTCCTGGACTCTTATTTGTTGGGAGATTTTTGATAACCGATTCAATTTCTTCGCTGGTGATGGGTCTGTTCAAGCTTTCTATTTCCTCCTGATTGAGTTTTGGAAGAGTGTGGGTGTTCAGGAATTTGTCCATTTCTTCCAGGTTGTCCAATTTGTTGGCATATAATTTTTCATAGTATTCCCTGATAATTGTTTGTATCTCTGAGGGATTGGTTGTAATAATTCCATTTTCATTCATGATTTTATCTATTTGGGTCATCTCCCTTTTCTTTTTGAGAAGCCTGGCTAGAGGTTTGTCAATTTTGTTTATTTTTTCAAAAAACCAACTCTTGGTTTCGTTGATCTGCTCTACAGTTTTTTTAGATTCTATATTGTTTATTTCTGCTCTGATCTTTATTATTTCTCTTCTTCTGCTGGGTTTAGGCTGCCTTTGCTGTTCCGCTTCTATTTCCTTTAGGTGTGCTGTTAGATTTTGTATTTGGGATTTTTCTTGTTTCTTGAGATAGGCCTGGATTGCAATGTATTTTCCTCTCAGGACTGCCTTCGCTGCGTCCCAAAGCGTTTGGATTGTTGTATTTTCATTTTCGTTTGTTTCCATATATTTTTTAATTTCTTCTCTAATTGCCTGGTTGACCCACTCATTCGTTAGTAGGGTGTTCTTTAACCTCCATGCTTTTGGAGGTTTTCCAGACTTTTTTCTGTGGTTGATTTCCAGCTTCATAGCATTGTGGTCTGAAAGTATGCATGGTGTGATTTCAATTCTTGTAAACTTATGAAGGGCTGTTTTGTGACCCAGTATATGATCTATCTTAGAGAATGTTCCATGTGCACTCGAGAAGAAAGTATATTCTGTTGTTTTGGGATGCAGAGTTCTAAATATATCTGTCAAGTCCATCTGATCCAATGTCTCATTCAGGGTCCTTGTTTCTTTATTGACCATGTGTCTAGATGATCTATCCATTTCTGTAAGTGGGGTGTTAAAGTCCCCTGCAATTACCACATTCTTCTCAATAAGGTTGCTTATGTTTATGAGTAATTGTTTTATATATTTGGGCGCTCCAGTATTCGGCGCATAGACATTTATAATTGTTAGCTCTTCCTGATGGATAGACCCTGTCACTATTATATAATGTCCTTCTTCATCTCTTGTTACAGCCTTTAATTGAAAGTCTAGTTTGTCTGATATAAGTATGGCTACTCCAGCTTTCTTTTGGCTTCCAGTAGCATGATAAATAGTTCTCCATCCCCTCACTCTCAATCTAAAGGTGTCCTCAGGTCTAAAATGAGTCTCTTGTAGACAGCAAATAGATGGGTCTTGTTTTTTTATCCATTCTGATACCCTATGTCTTTTGGTTGGCGCATTTAATCCATTTACATTCAGTGTTGTTATAGAAAGATATGGGTTTAGAGTCATTGTGATGTCTGTGTGTTTTACGCTTGTAGTGATGTCTCTGGTACTTTGTCTCACAGGGTCCCCCTTAGGATCTCTTGTAGGGCTGGTTTAGTGGTGACAAATTCCTTCAGTTTTTGTTTGATTGGGAAGACCTTTATCTCTCCTTCTATTCTAAATGACAGACTTGCTGGATAAAGGATTCTCGGCTGCATATTTTTTCTGTCTAGCACACTGAAAATCTCGTGCCAATTCTTTCTGGCCTGCCAAGTTTCAAAAGAGAGATCAGTCACGAGTCTTATAGGTCTCCCTTTATATGTGAGGGCACGTTTACCCCTTGCTGCTTCAGAATTTTCTCTTTATCCTTGTATTTTGCCAGTTTCACTATGATATGTCGTGCAGAAGATCGATTCAAGTTACGTCTGAAGGGAGTTCTCTGTGCCTCTTGGATTTCAGTGCCTTTTTCCTTCCCCACTTCAGGGAAGTTCTCAGCTATTATTTCTTCAAGTACCCCTTCAGCACCTTTCCCTCTCTCTTCCTCCTCTGGGATACCAATTATGCGTATATTATTTCTTTTTAGTGTATCACTTAGTTCTCTAATTTTCCCCTCATACTCCTGGATTTTTTTATCTCTCTTTTTCTCAGCTTCCTCTTTTTCCATAACTTTATCTTCTAGTTCACCTATTCTCTCCTCTGCCTCTTCAATCCGAGCTGTGGTGGTTTCCATTTTGTTATGCATTTCGTTTAAAGCGTTTTTCAGCTCCTCGTGACTGTTCCTTAGTCCCTTGATCTCTGTAGCAAGAGATTCTCTGCTGTCAGCTATACTGTTTTCAAGCCCAGCGATTAATTTTATGACTATTATTCTAAATTCACTTTCTGTGATATTATTTAAATCCTTTTTGATCAGCTCATTAGCTGTTGTTATTTCCTGGAGATTCTTCTGAGGGGAATTCTTCCGCTTGGTCATTTTGGATAGTCCCTGGCGTGGTGAGGACCTGCAGGGCACTTCCCCTGTGCTGTGGTGTATAGCTGGAGTTGGTGGGCGGAGCCGCAGTCAGACCTGATGTCTGCCCCCAGCCCACCGCTGGGGCCACAGTCAGACTGGTGCGTGCCTTCTCTTCCCCTCTCCTAGGGGCGGGATTCACTGTGGGGTGGGGTGGCCTGTCTGGGCTACTTGCACACTGCCAGGCTTGTGATGCTGGGGATCTGGCGTCTTAGCTGGGGTGGGTAGGCAAGGTGCACAGGGGCAGGAGGGGCAGGCTTAGCTTGCTTCTCCTTAGGTGATCCACTTCAGGAGGGGCCCTGTGGCAGCAGGAGGGAGTCAGATCCGCTGCCGGAGATTTGGCTCCGCAGAAGCACAGAGTTGGGTGTTTGCGCGGAGCAAGTTCCCTGGCAGGAACTGATTCTCTTTGGGATTTTGGCTGGGGGATGGGCGGGGGAGATGGCGCTGGCGAGCGCCTTTGTTCCCCACCAAACTGAGCTCTGTCGTCCGGGGGCTCAGCAGCTCTCCTTCCCTTTGTCCTCCAGCCTTCCCGCTTTCTGAGCAGAGCTGTTAACTTATGACCTCCCAGACGCTAAGTCGCGCTTGCTGTCGGAACACAGTCCGTCAGGCCCCTCCGCTTTTTGCAAGCCAGACTCGGGGGCTCTGCTTGGCCGGCGAGCCGCCCCTCCGCCCCGGCTCCCTCCCGCCAGTCTGTGGAGCGCGCACCGCCTCGCCGCCCTTCCTACCCTCTTCCGTGGGCCTCTCGTCTGCGCTTGGCTCTGGCGACTCCGTTCTGCTAATCCTCTGGCGGTTTTCTGGGTTATTTAGGCAGGTGTAGGTGGAATCTAAGTGATCAGCAGGCCGCGCGGTGAGCCCAGCGTCCTCCTACGCCGCCATCTTCCAGTCTCCCGGAATTGATGTGTTTTAATACTGAGAGGAATTTGGCAATTCTCTTCAGAGAATTTGTGGGAAGAATTAATGATAGTTATATTCAAAGTCAAGAAAATCATGAAAACAAGACTAGGTTTGAGAAAAACAATAAGTTCAAGAAAGAAAATATAATTGTAATAAATAATATGTGAACACATAGTGGTAATAATGTAAGCCCTGGCTACTGACCTAACCAAAAATTTTATACAACTTTATGATATTGGGAGGCTGGTGCTAGAAGTGGATGTCAGATGTGGTATAAGAAAGTTAAATCCTCTCTGAAGATGATATTAAGTTCTAAAATACATAAAGCAAGAATAGCAATATAAAACACCATTCCGATATAAAGTGGTAGAAATCTCTAAAAGAGTTGGAAAGTATCTGCCTCTAGGAGAGCCAGACTCAGAAACATGGCGAAAACTAGGGCAGAGGATTGCTGATTTTCATTATAAGCCATATACCCACAGTTCTATTTGACTTCTTAAATTCTGCACATGTATCACTTCTATAGATTTATAAATTAAATTTTTTGATTGGCTCTCTGATTTCACAATTCCACATTCAAGATTCTAGGCAGTTGTTACCTTTACATTAGTGGCACCACTGAATTCAATAACGTTAATAAAAATTAAAAATCGGAAGTAAATTATCAATTCACTCGAGAAATATGGCATGGAATATTTTATGTAGGAATACAGGCATGGAGAATCAAAGGTCCCTGTGTTGAGTGGCAGCAACATATGGGGATGGTTTCAAAATGAAAACACTGACATTTTTTAATGCTTTCCTTACAGTTTACTCTCCCTTCCAAAACTCACCACAGCTACTCCTTTATTTCATTGCATTCCATGCTTGATGCATTTTATAGTATTGAGAAAAATTTTACAGTCCTTTTAAGAGAATCTGAAGGAAGAATTAATGACAGCTACCTCTGAAACTGAGCAAATTGTTAAAACAAAGGCAATAGTTAACTTTAAGAAAAATACTTTTGGGGCACCTGGGTGGCGCAGTCGGTTGAGCGTCCGACTTCAGCCAGGTCACGATCTCACGGTCCGTGAGTTCGAGCCCCGCGTCAGGCTCTGGGCTGATGGCTCAGAGCCTGGAGCCTGTTTCCGATTCTGTGTCTCCCTCTCTCTCTGCCCCTCCCCCGTTCATGCTCTGTCTCTGTCTGTCCCATAAATAAATAAAAACGTTGAAAAAAAGGAAAAAAAAATAAAAGAAAAAAGAAAAATACTTTTGTTTGGGACTGTTAATGAGCTGTTAATCTCCTCTTTACACCCAGTCATGCATATTAGACTGTTTTGGCCTTTGTGTTCTCAATTTTCCTATTATGCTAAAGTGATTTCCATGAAGTGGACTTGGAAAGGAACAGAATCATGGATCACTCCTTCAGTGGTCATCTTTGTCTCCACCTTCTGTAGGAGATAGTTGTAATAATCAAGAGATTCTTAGCTACTAATAAAAAATGAATAATTTGCCTTCTAAATCTCCTCTTCTCAGATATATAATTTGTTTCTGTGTTTGGGAGGATATATGGATAAATATGGTCTCCTGGGGGTTGAATGCTATGCAAACTGAAGGAGGAAGTGCAAAATAGACTCTTCTTTCCAGCTGGTGAGATTATATGTATATCCATGACAACTGCATACTGTGCTCAAAGCAGCCAATATTTCTCTCAGATTGTAACCAGGCTTGACCAAGTTTTTATTGAGTGGCTACTATGTCCTCATGACTATACCAGGCACTGCGTGGGAAATACAGTATTGAGACATGGGCTTCATGTGAATGCCCAGCTGGGATTACTCACAATCCAATCCCCAGTTTTCTTTGATGATTCCCCTAGTGCCTTCACACACCAACTGCGCCTTCTCTTAAACTCTATTGCACAGAGATCTCAACTCAGCACAGTGCTTGGTACAGAGTTGGTACTTAATAAATATGAATGACTGCTTTTTTATACAACATATGACCATAAATATGTTATATATATATATAACATATTGTATATATATGTATGTATGTATATGTATATGTATATGTATATGTATGTGTATATATATACATATATATAATATATATATATATTCATATATTTAAAGATGGCTTTCCTGACCACCCAATCAAAAATAATGGCCTCCCTACCCCCTTTTCCTATTCCTTCACCTTCTAATGCTTATTTTTCTTCATCTTACTGAATGACTTTACACTAAATTCTGCCATTATTTGCCATTATTCTGACATATGCCATTGTCTTTCTTTTCCCGCTACAGCAGAATGACAGCAGTGGAGCATCAAGAGTGAAGGCAGGGGAACAGCTCACCCCAGGAACAGGCAATAAGGAAATGCATTGTCTGTTGGGAACTTAAAAACAATACTTAAACCTACAAAAAGCCAGTGTGCTTTTTATTATCACCATGCACCACCAACTCAGAGAAAAATTCCTGGGTGTCCTGCCAGGGCAGACTGCTTCCCAACACACTGCCCTTGGTAAACCATTAGCAGCAATTTCATCTGTTTGGTTCACTGTTGTACCCCATCAACCAACTAGAGAAATAACTGCTATTGAAAATGCTTTCTCCAATGTTTTAAGTATGGGATTTACCCTCCCACATGGATATCTGCATTACGAATATGTCTTAATACTGTGTGTATATATGTGTGAGTGAGTGAGTGAGTGCGTGTGTGTGTGTGTGTGTGTGTGTGTGTTCTGCATAGTGCCCCGGTAGTGAACATGTCATAGGCACACAATAAATACTTGATCGAGCTTGGTTAGAGCTTGTACCCACTACCTGGAAGTTGGGATGAGCAAGAGTCTTGGCAGAAATGTTGTCAGTAGATAAGGTAGCCCAAGAAAATAATTTCTTGACAAGGCAGAGGAAGTATGATGTCACCCCACCCCTCCAGCCCTTTATTGGCAAACTGCAAGGACCCTGAGCCTCTTACCGCCACTCCTCTGCTGCTTTAGAAATAAACTTTTATGGAGAACCTGTTCTGGTCCAAGCACTGAGCTCCCCCTTTGCATGTGTTATCTTATCGAAGCTCTGGACCATCACAGGAAAGGCTATGCCCCTATTCCACAGGCAAAGAAACTAAGACTTGATGCAGTTAAATAACTTATCCAAGGTTATTCATCTGGCAAGTAGTCAAGCTGGAGTCAAATGGTCTCCCACCAGAGTTAATGCTCTAATGAACACAGTGATTTAAATACAGACTATCCTGGGGTGCCTGGGTGGGTCAGTCGGTTAAGCATCTGACTTTGGCTCAGGTCATGATCTTGTGGTTCGTGAGACTGAGACCCTGCATCAGGCTCTGTGCTGACAGCTCAGAACCTGGAGCCTGCTTCGGATTCTGTCTCTCTCTCTCTCTGCCCCTGCCCTGCTTGCACTCTGTCTCTCTCTCTCTCAAAAATAAATGAACATTAAAAAAAAATTAAAAGAAATTAAATAAATACAGACTCTCCTAATCAAATTAATTACTATAGGTGATTTCACTTCCCACAAATATCTTTAGAATGGAGACACTGCCAGTAACGTTTCAGCACAGGATTCTGTTTAGCCTTCTCCTACTGCATCAGTTTGAACCCAGAAGCCAAGCTGGTCACACAGCCTTTGACAAGCTCTTCTCACAGAACTACACGTTACCTCACCCCTTTCACAACACCACAGTAAAGAGGTTATCAGCCCCACTCCACTGGCAGCAGAACGAAAGCACGCAGCTGGTCATTGACTCCTAGCTCATTTTGCCGTCCAACCCCAATGAGCCAAGTCCTAAGTAAAACCCAGAATAAGCTCCATCATTAGAATGAAATATTGATTGCAGTTGATTCCTCACAGACTTAATGTGCCTTTAAGGTCCCCCTCCTCTGAAGTCACCCATTCAAACCTGAGAATAGGTGTTACCTTAGTGCCCTCAGCTAGTTCTCTCTTACTCCACAATCAGGACCCCAAGGCCAGCTTAAAGCCTGATATGATATGACCCCCACAGAGCACACTTAGTCAAACCATGCTAAATCATTTGGATTGGAACATAGGAGGGGATGGGGAAGGAGGCATGTTTATGTGACCTAAAGCAGGGCTTCTCAAATTATAATGTGCATGTGAATCCCATGGGCATCTCATGAAAAATGCAGATTTTGATTCAGCTTTTCCAGGGTAAGGTCTGAGATGCTACATTTCTGGCTCACAGGTGATACGGGTGCTGCTGCTCCCTGACCCACACTTAGAGAAAAGAAAAGAAGCAGGTGAACCTCTGGGCATTTTGAAAGAAATAAAGCCTGTTTTCAGATTCACTAGTCCCTTTTCTGGAGTCTTCCTTTCACACACACACACACACACACACACACACACACACACACACTTCTTGTCCTTTTTTCCTGCATCCTCCAGGGTTTATGCTATCTCTTAAAGCTCTACCCACCCTCCCTTCAAGCAGCTCTCCACACCTAGACATTTCCCAGTATGTCCACCACAGCTTACCTGTGTACCTAGTAGGTAACTGGCTGGCTAACCTAGGGAAATCAGAAGACTTCAGCCTGCTCCTCCTGGGCAGACAGCTGCCCTGGACTCTGCCACACAAGGAAACAAAGGGTTAAGGGCAATATTTAGAAATTTCCATGTGCTGACAGGACTGTCCCAGCTCAACATACCAATTAGATTTACACAGAAAGATGAGAAAGTCCTGAGCAGCATATCCCAGTGCTCATGTATGAGTGCATGCCTCCCAAAAGGGGTTCATGGCCAATAAATTTGAAAAACACTGCATACCATTTCTCTTCTTCAGTTGCACATTAGCATATCAAAGCCTCTGAAAAGTCCTGCAGTGAAGTTCATTTAATATTTTTTTAAGCCAGTGAGTCATAAGTTCATTTGCTCATCATGGAACTTCTGGTTTTTTATTTGAAAAAATTTTAATGTCTATTTATTTTGACAGAGAGAGTGAGACAGAGCATGAGCAGGGGGAGGGGCAGAGAAAGAGGGAGATACAGAATCTGAAGCAGGCTCCAGGCTTCGAGCTGTCAGCACAGAGCCTGAGGCAGGGCTTGAACTCACGAACCACGAGATCATGACCTGAGCTGAAGTTGGACACTTAACTGACTGAGCCACCCAAGTGCCCATGAACTTTTATTTTTTTCCCACAACATCTCATGGGACCAGTTTTCCATACAGCATTTAGGGGTACCTGTTTTACAGGGCCAATAATTCCAATTCCATTTTTTAATATGACTGAGACATGAAAATCTCCCTATGAGATTTAAACTGGCTCTCATCAATTTTGCAGCTCAGTAGTCTCAGATCGCTTAGGAAAAGAGTTGTCACTGACATTTTTTTAAGGCACAATTCATAGGCAGTATAATAGAGAGGAAGTAACTCAGGATTGGTAGAAACTCAGGTTTCAATCCCAGATCTGCTACTTATTAGCTGTGAGCCCAGGCAAGAAAACCTACATCTCAGGGCTATTATGAGAAATGCAATAACCTGCAAAAAAGAGCCGGGTATTTAGAAATACTCAACACTTGGAATATTTGAATAGGCTGCACAGATGTAATCATCATTGAACCACCTGAACAGCCCATTGTCATAGACTGGAACTGTTTCCACTTGTTCTCTCTCTGACTTTTATTGCAGCCTCATTTAATGCAGCTGTGCAGTTTTTATCAAGCAATGACAGGTTATCTGATCATAGGACTTTTCTTTAATGGGCGTGAACTCTGACAATCTTTGCAAACTATGGCTCAGATCCATCCTGAGTCACATCTTTTGTAAGGTAATTTTAGATGCATTGACTGTATTTCCCTGAGATTCACATCCTCCTAAATATCACCTAATTAATGTAAAAGATGCATATAGAAGAAAGGGCATGTGTTGGAGAGCCAGGTACATTTTAATCCCAGCTTTGCCACTTATTGACCTGTGGACTTACTCTCGTTCCATCTCCATATTTATAAAACGTAGATAGTATTGTTTCTATTTGGCAAATTTGTTCAGAGAATGAAATGTGTAAAATAAAAATCAAATGTGTAATTAAATAAATGAATATGTAAAACACAAAGAACATTGCCCATTGCTTGGTAAGCGCTCAACAATATTAATTCCCTCCTCTACCTCTCTTACACCCAACCACCCCTAAAGGTAGAGAATGAATCTGGTTAGGCAAACCAATAGTGATAGCCCATGAGGAGATAACTCTGGTTCTACAGGAAGGACCATTATTATCATGGAGACTAAGATCATATGGCAGATTTCAGACTTCCCAGATAAGAAGACCATTCTTTGAATAAGACTTTTGTTCACTTCTCCCCACCAAACAGCCAAAATTCTTTCTGCTAGTTATAAAAGTGATCCAGATGATTAGAACCCTGGTAAAATTAGCTGTACTTTCTCTTAAGGAGCAGTTACATAGAAGAGAGACTAGACAATTTCTGGCAGATTGTTTCCAGGCCAGAGATGGAAAGGATACATCCTGCCCAGTCTTCCTACAGGGACTCACATCAGTGGTTTGGATGGAGTGTGGATGGAGTGAGGGGGAATGTGAGGGCAGGCACAAGGGTAATTAGTGTCTAGGTTCAACCCACGCAGTGCCTAGAGCAGAAGAGCTGGCTCAGAGTGTGGGCTCACACATTTGGCAACCCACTAGCTGTGTGTGTGTGTGCGTGTGTGTGTGTGTGTGTGTGTGTGTTTAACTAGCTTGCAAAATGTTGAGCTGCCCTTTTTCCATGGTCATTTGGCAAGGATGTTCTTGTTGGCAAACAGCACCAAGAGCCAGGTACCAGAGATACCCACAAATAGGTTTTCTCATTACTCAGATTCAGGTCTGGTTTCATTCTTTTCACAGGGGAGAAGAGGGAGGACATTTTCAGGTATGCCAAGATAGGGTTAATAACAAAATGAAAATAACAGAGGAGGGTCAGTGAACTTAAAGACAGTGAATCAATAGAAATTATCTAATTTGAACAACAGAAAGAAAAGAAATTGAAAAAATAAATCAACTGAGACTCAAGGAACCCATACAGTATCCAAGATCTAACATTTGTATCACTGGAGTCCTAAAAACATGTAAGAAAGACATTATTACAGAAAAACAAATATGAAGAAATAATAGCTGAAAACTTCCCGGATGTCCTGAAAATTTACAAATTCAGCACATACAAATGTGCTATAAATTTACAAATTCAGAAACAATATAATCCCAAACAATATAATCTCAAAGAAAACTATGCCCCTACCCAGCCACATCATAATAAAACTGCTGAAAACCAAAGATAAAATATCTCACAGTCAGAGAAAAATGACATATGCAAAGGAAAAATGATTCAAATAACTGTCTATTTCTCATCAGAAACCATGGAGGTCAGAAGACAGTAGGTCAAAATTTTTTAAATGTTGGGGAAAGAAGTATGAATTCTAAATCCACAATCATTCTTGAAATCTTAATATTCCTCTCACACTAATAGATGAAAGCAGTAAAAAATCAGCAAGGATAGAGATAACCTGAACAACAATGTCAACCAACTTAACCTAATTAGCATTTATAGAAGATATTACCCAACAATAGCAGAATGCACATTCTTTTCAAGTGCACATGGAAAATTTACCAAGATAGACTCTATCTTGGGTCATGAAGCAAGCCTTAAAAAATTTAAAAGAATTAGAATCATACAAATTATGTTCTCTGTCCATAAGAGAAATAAACTTGAAATCAGTAACGGAAAAACATAGAAAAAAATCACACATATTTGGAAATTAAGAAGCACAGTTCTGGCAACCCATGAGTCAAAGAGGTGGCCTCAGGAAAATTAGGAAATATTTTAAGCCTAAAGAAAATTAAAATATGTCAAAAACTGAAGCAGGCAGCTAAAGCCATAGAGAGAGGGAAACGTACACATCAAATGCTTATATTAGAAAACAAAGAATGATCTCAAATCAGGAACCAAGTTTCCACCTTAAGAAACTAGAAAAAGAAGAGCAAACTGAACCTAAAGCAAGCAAAAGAAGGAAATAAAGAGTAAAAATCAGTGCTACTGAAAACTAGCACAATACAGAAAATCAATGAAACCAAAAGCTGCTAATAAAACTTTTAAGTGTCTAACCAGATTGATCAAGAAAAAAAAAGATAAAAGAAGCATATTATCAATATGATGAACAGAAGAGGAAATATCACTACAGACTCAGAGTCTGTAAAGGGCTCATAAGAAATACTCTGAACTGTGTCCATATTTGAAATGGACTTACTCCTTGGGGGCAACAGAGAAGGAAGACAAACTACCAAAATCACTAAGCAGAAAGAGATAACATGAATAGTCTTATATCTATTGGATAAATTTAATCTGTAGTTAAGATCTTCCAACAAAGCAAACTACAGGCAAAGATGGTTTCACTGGTTAAGTCTACCAAATATTTAAAGAGGAAATAAATCCAATTCCACACAATCTTACCCAGAGAATTTAAAAGGGTGGAACCCTTCCCAAATAATTTTAAGAAGCTATTTTACCCTGACACCAAAGCCAGAAAAACACCATCTATGAAAACTTCAGATCAATATCCTCATGAATGTAGGTGCAAAATCCTCAACATAATACTAGTAAATTGAACCTAGCAATACGTGTAAAGACAATACCTCACAACAAACTGAGGTTTATCCCAGGGATATAAGGTTTGTTCAAAATTTAAAAGTTAAGGAGAGGAAGCAGGAGCAGAAGAGAATCTCCCTCAGTTAAAAAAAAAAAAAAAAGCACTGGGGCACCTGGGTGGCTCAGTCAGTTAAGCAACTGACTCTTAGTTTTGGCTCAGGTCATGATCTCATGGTTTGTGGGTTTGAGCCTTGCATCAGGATCTGTGCTGACAGCACAGAGCTTGCTTGGGATTCTCTCTCTCCCTCTCTCTCTGCCCTTTCCCTGTTTACGCTCTCTCTCTCAAAATAAATAAAAAGACATTTTAAAGGGGGAAAAAAGCATTGTATCATACTCAATAATTTTAAAAAACTGAATAATGGCCCTCTTAGATCAGGGACAGGGCAAGTACATCTGCTGTCTCTACTTCTCTATTCAACACTATACCCAAAGTCCTACGCAGTGCAATAAAGAAAAAAAAAAAAAAAAAAAAAAAAGAAGTATCTAAAGGCATAGAGTTTGGGATATACAACTGTCCTAATTTGCATATGACATCATTGTAAACACAGAAAATCCCCAAATATATATATATATATATATATATATATATATATATATATA
>NW_024412413.1:47878055-47882367 GCF_014898765.1 Herpailurus yagouaroundi
TATATATTTATAAATAATAGTTTTTTTCCTCAGTTTTAGGTTCCAAGTCTTCATTAAGTTGCAGGACCTAACCAATATGTAAATATCAATACTATTTTTATATTTTGGTAATGAATAATTGGAACCTAAAACTGAGGAAAAAAACTATTATTTATAATGCCTCAAAGAGAAACATGAAATATTTACACATAAATCTAACAAAATATGTGCAGGATTTACATGCTGAAATGTATAAAACATTGATGAAAGAAATCAAAGAAGGCCTAAATAAATGGAGAGATATACCATGTTGATGGATCGGAAGATTCAATTTTGTTAAGATACCAAATTTCCACATATGGATCTCTGAACTTAATACAATTCTAATCAAAATCCCAGCAGGACTGTACAGATACTAACAAGATAATTCCAATATTTATATGAGAAATCAAAGGAACTAGAATAGCCAAAATTTTGAAAAAGACAGATTTGGAGCACTTACACTATATGATTTCAAGACTTATAATAAAAGCACAATAACCAAGATAGAAATCAGAGTTTTGTTTTGTTTCTCATCTTCTCCCTTTTCCTCATCTGTTTCTATTCTGTCTCTTAGGGCTGAAAAGTAGGGGGGGAGTTTTTATGTGCAGAAAATATATCCCTTAAAAATAGAAATTCCCTGGGGTGCCTGGGTGGCTCAGCTGGGTTAAATGCCCAAATTGAGCTCAGGTCATGATCTTGCAGAATGTGGGTTCAAGCTCCATGTCAGGTTCTGTGTTGTCAGTTCAGAGCCTGGAGTCTGCTTTGGATTCTATGTCTCCCTCTCCCTCTCTGCCCCTCCCCTGCTCGCTCGCTCTCTCTCTCTTTCAAAAATACACAATTAAAAGAGGATATTTGCAAATGAGAAGACATTTATTAAAAAAACAGATGTTCTCTATTAGTCTATATTCCCACTGCCTCATTTTATTCTGATTTATCTTCACTGTGAGAGTTGTTTTTTGTTGTTTTTTTTTTTTCTCATCTTCTCCCTCTCCCTCATCTGTTTCTATTCTATTTCTCAGGGCTGAAAAGGGGGGAGATTTCTAGCCAGAAAATATATCTCTTAAAGATAGTGTAGTATTGGCAAAATGATAGGCACATAGATCAATGGAACTGAATATTTGTCTAGATATAGATCTACATAAATATGGCCAATTGATTTTTTGCTAGATAAAAAATGCTACTGAGGGGCGCCTGGGTGGCGCAGTCGGTTAAGCGTCCGACTTCAGCCAGGTCACGATCTCGCACTCCGTGAGTTCGAGCCCCGCGTCGGGCTCTGGGCGGATGGCTCAGAGCCTGGAGCCTGTTTCCGATTCTGTGTCTCCCTCTCTCTCTGCCCCTCCCCCTTTCATGCTCTGTCTCTCTCTGTCCCAAAAATAAATAAAAACGTTGAAAAAAAAATTAAAAAAAAAATGCTACTGATTTTTTACTAAAAGTAATTCAATGGAGAATGGTTATTAAACAAATAAATCTGGAATAATTGGGCATCCATACACAAGGAAATTAATCTCAACTTATATCTCAAACTTTACACAAAAATTAACTCAAAATGGATCATAGGCTTAAAAGTAAAATGTAAAACTCTAAAACTTTTAGAAGGAAAGAAGAAAATTTGGGGGAAGTTAGAGTAGGGAGTATCTATATTGCATAGATATAAAGCTTAAACTGTATAGGAAAAAATGGATAAATTGGACATTATAAAAATTTTAAGGGCGCCTGGGTGGCTCAGTCCAGTTGAGCATCCGACTTCGGCTCAGGTCATGATCTCACAGTTCGTGAGTTTGAGCCGTGCATCGGGTTCTGTGCTGACAGCTCAGAGCCTGGAGCCTGCTTCAGATTCTGTGTCTCCCTCTCTCTCTCTGCCCCTCCCCCGCTCATGCTCTGTCTCTCTCTGTCTCTCAAAAATGAATAAATGTTAAAAAAAATTTTTTTTTTAATTTTTAAACTTTTGTTCTGGGAAAGACACTGTTAAAAGAATGAAAAGTTACAGACTGGGAGAAAATATTCACAAATCACAAATCCAATGAAGTTCTTATATACAGAATATTTAAACAATTCTCTAAACTCAAAGGTAAGAAAACTTCAATGGGCATAAAATTTGAACAGACACTTTACCAAATAAAACATACAAATAGCAAACAAGCACATTAAATGATACTCAACGTCATCCATCATTAGGAAAATGCAAGTTAAAACACAGTGAGATACCACTATAGAATGGCTTTTTATTACAGAACAGCTATAAGAAAAAAATTTTCAACTGATAATACCAAGAACTGGCAATAAAGAGAAGCAATCGGATGTCTCATATGCTGCAGGTGGTAATGGCAAATGGTATGGCCACGCTAGAAAATTTGGCAATTTCTATAAAGTTAAGCTTACACTTAAAATACGACCCAGGAGTCTTTATTCTAAATATTACCCTATAGAAATTAAAACTCTTGGGGCACCTGGGTGGCTCAATCAGTTGTGTCTGACTTTGGCTCAGGTCATGATCTCAGCTTGTGAGTTTGAGCCTCGCATCAGGCTCTGTGCTGACAGCTCGGAGACTGGAGCCAGCTTCAGATTCTGTCTCCCTCTCTCTCTGCCCCTCCTCCACTTGCACTCTGTCTCTCAAAAATAAACATTAAAAAAAAAAAAGAAATTAAAACTCTTGACCACATAAAAAACTGTGCATTAATATTTAAAGAAGCTATTCATAATTGTCCCAAACTGGAAATAATCCAGTGGGCAAGTGGATAAACAAAATGTATTATAAACAGTCAACAGAGTCTTTCTCAGCAATAAAAAGGAATGAACTATCGATCAAAGACTTTATGCTTAGTGAAAGAAGCCGTACTAAAAATGTTATATACCATAGATTTCATTTATGTGACATTCCAGAAAAGCAAAACTATAGGGACAGAGAACAGATCAACTGTCACTAAGGTCTTGGGGTGGGTGATAAGTTTCCCTTATGAAGCATCAGTGAAATGTTTCAGGTGAGGGAGCTATTGTTTGTGCTGATCATGATAGCAGTTCTACAACTCTATGAATTTGTCAAAACTCACAAAACTATATACAGGACAAAAATTTAATATTACTGTATGTAAATTAAAAATAAAAGAAAGCTGAAGTAGCTATGTTATTATCAGAATATAAGAGCAGAAATCAATGAAATACAAAACAGAAAAATGATTAGGAACATAAATTTAACCAAAGCTGGACCTTCAAAGGGTTTGAAAAACTGATGAACCTCTTGCCAGATGGATCAAGAATAAAAAGACACAAATTGCTGATATCAAGAAGAGCAAAAGGATCATCACTACAGATTCTATAGACATTCAAAGTAAAATAAGGGAATATGATGAATAACTTTATGCCAGTGAATTTGACAACTTAGATGAAATCAGTAAATTCACTGAAACACATAAACTGCCTAAGCTGACAACTACCAATAGATAACCTGAATAGCCCAGTATCTAGTAAAGACATTGAATTAGAAAGGGAGGACCTTCCTATAAAGAAAACTCCAGGCCCAGCTGACCTCACTCAGTGAAAACTGCCAAAGATTTATAGAAGAAACATCAACTCCATCCATGCCTTTCTGGAAAACAGAAGAGGGGAGAACACTTCCTAGTTCACTTAACTATCTCATAACTTTTAAAACATCAAATGGAGAGCAGTACTTTCATTACTTACAAAGCCCCCAGATCGAAATCATTGCCCAAGAATTCCTCCAGCAGACTTGTATCCAGCGTCGGGTTCTCCAGACTGTCACTGGTCCCGTGAGCTGCGAAGGCAAATTGAAAATCTTGAGATTCATGAAGATTTCAGAATGGCTAACAGCTAAAGATATTGACATGGCTACACCCAAGAATTTTAAAGCAACTAAATGGCATAATACATTTACTGAGAGTGTGATCTTTCTTCCATTCAAATATTTCCTTAGAAATCTTTTTAGATTTACTCTCCTTCCCTGCCTAAGGCTGGTGTAGGTACCCTTTTTATGTGCCTCCATTAACACCCTGTGCTTTGCCTTATACACTATTATAATTGCTTGCCTTTGTGGCTGTTTCTCCATCTAAAGTCTTTAGGAGCAGGGGTGTTGTCCTTCTTAAAGTAGCCACATGAATCTATGGTATAAAAAAGGCAGCAATAAATATTTATGGGATGGATGTATGCATATATGGATGGATGATGGATGGATGATGGATGGATGGATGGATGGATGGATGGATGAAGTAAAGGCAGGAAGGCAGGAAGGCAGGAAGGCAGGAAGGCAGGAAGGCAGGAAGGCAGGAAGGCAGGAAGG
>NW_024412413.1:47882377-47910961 GCF_014898765.1 Herpailurus yagouaroundi
AGGAAGGCAGGAAGGCAGGAAGGCAGGAAGGCAGGAAGGCAGGAAGGAAGGAAGGAAGGAAGGAAGGAAGGAAGGAAGGAAGGTGGGATGGTTGGGCAGATTATTTCCAGTTAAGCTCAACAAGAAGTTCAGTATCTTGCTTCACATTTTTGTTAGACTTCACAAAATGTAACACAATATTTCTATCCTTTTCCTTGATTTAAAAAAATGAAAATAAACTCACTGGTTTCTTTCTGATAATAATAAAGATGTTAGAATTTAAAAAGAATATAAAACATAGGAATATATAATAAACAAAACAATATTTGTAGAAATATTTGTAGAACAATTTGTAGAAACAATATTTGTAGAAAATATGACTCTATACCTAGTAAATTCAGGAGAAAAAAGTGACAACAATTCAAAATAACCGGAAAACTCAATAGAGTAGTTGATTAAAAGTAAAAAAATAATTACCTCCTTACACACAAAAAATAACCAATCAACAATTCTGATAAATATAGTGCAGAAGATTCCATTCAAAATGACAAAAAGTATAAAATACCTAAACATATATTTGGGGACAATATTAAAAAAAAAAAAAACTCTATGAGGGGTCATAGGAAGAGATTTGAACAAATGGAAAGACATTGATCTTAGACTAAAGGATTCAGTATCATAAAACTTTTACTAGACATTATTGATAACATCTGCCAAACCCATATATTCATTTTCTAAGAACTTTACCCTTGTGAAAATAGTCTCTAGCAGCCATATTTGTAACACAACCTCTACAGGCAACTGAATCAGGAAGAACCAATCCATTGGTTAGCCAGTGATCAATTCAATTATTTCTCCTAAGAATTTGAACTAGATTTTATTATTTTTTTAAAATGTTTACTTATTGGACTCTTAAAAACTGAGAACAAACTGAGGGTTTTGGGGGGGGTGGGAGGGAGGGGAGGGTGGGTGGTGGGTACTGAGGAGGGCACCTTTTGGGATGAGCACTGGGTATTGTATGGAAACCAATTTGACAATAAATTTCCTATATTGAAAAAAGTAAAAATAAAAAAATAAATGTTTACTTATTAATTTTGAGAGAGAGAGAGAGATAATCCCAAGCAGGCTTTGTGCCATTAATGCAGAGCCCAACACAGGACTCAATCTCACAAACCCTGAGGTCATGACCTGAGCCAAAATCAAGAGTCAGATGGTTAACTGGCTGAGCCACCCAGGTGCCCCGAACTAGACTTTAGAGCTGATGATTGAGATTAAGTCATATGATTATTAGGCAAACTAGAGTAATAGTCTAAATATCTCCATAACATTAACCCAGGTCCTTCTTGATTTTTTAATCCTTCCTAAAGCCTGGTTGTTTGACTTTTATTCCAATTACATGACAAACTCTTGCATATACCCTATTAACCCCTTTGAACTGGTTTGTGTGTTGCCTGAAATTAATCCCCGAATTAGAGTGTTCTGAAGTTCTTCTAGAAGAATAAATAGTCAAAAATCACCAGAAAAATTATGGAGGAGGAGGTAAATAAATATTGAGAAATACACACAAGGACACATCAAAGGATGTAGGATATATCCAGGATATATCAAGAAATATCACATATACATGTAACATATTAGGACTTTAAGTACACAATAAACAAATCCTTTGACAGCAGTGAGAAAAGAGTGATTATTCAATAAAAGTTTTGGGGACCACTGGTTAGACATATGAGGGGTAAAATATGGATTATTTTCCTACTTCCACACCAAAATTCCAGATAGAGCAAAAATTCCAACATAAATAAATAAAACTATAGAAAGGAAGTGTGAGTTAATATTCTTATGATCTTGGGGTGCCTGGGTGGCTTAGTCAGTTAAGCATCATACTTCAGCTCAGGTCATGATCTCATGGCTCATGGGTTCCAGCCCCATGTTGGGCTCTGTGCTGACACCTCGGAGCCTGGAGCTTGTTTCAGATTCCGTGTCTCCCTCTTTCTCTCGGCCTCTCCCCCACTCGCACTCTGTCAATCTCTCTCTCTCAAAAATAAATAAATGTTAAAAAAATTTAAAGAATATATTCTTATGGTCTTAAGATAAAGGTTTCTCCAAACACAGTCTAAAAGCCAAAAATTATGATGGAAAAGATTGATAAATTTAACTTTGTGCATTTGTTGAGAGGGAAAGAATTTTTAACAATTTATTTTGAAATAATTTCAAACCCAAAGAGAAGCTACAGGAACTCACTTGCACCCTTCACTTATATTCACCAATTATTAACTTCGTGGGTTTTTTCCTAGGCACAATTTAATATATAACACATCAACTGTCTAGCCCCCACACCAATATCCCTCATGTAATCCAGTTCCTTGTATTCTTCCAGGGGCAAGGGACGCTCACATTCAGATCACAGCACTAGTGACAGGAGGACCATCATATGTTTAGCTTTTGGCTTTCTACTTCACCAATTAAAATAAAATTTTTAAAATCTTGAGCACCTCCAAAATGGGAAACATTGATGGATATCAGCGACAGGTGGAAGAGAGGGAGGAAGAAAGAGAAGAGGAGGGAATGAGAAGAGAGATCACCCACTTTTTTCAGTGACATAAACTAAGAGGGAAATAGATGGAAGATATTCTTAAGTGTTGCGATGGTGAGAAATGACCTCATAGTACATACTGGAGTTTAGTCTTGAGTGAGATGTTAAAGAAAGAATAGGATGGAGATGAGCAGGGGAAGACATATTCGTTCTATCCCTGATTCAACTAATATTTATCAAGCACCTACCGGGGCACCTGGGTGGCTCAGTCACTTGAGCAGTTGAATGTCTGACTTCAGCTCAGGTCATGATCTCACAGTTGGTGAGCTGGCTCGCTGCTGTTAGTGCAGAGCCCGCCTCGGATCCTCTGTCCCCCTCTCTCTGCCCCTCCCCTGCTTGCACTCTTCTAAAAAAAAAAAAAAAAAGCACCTACCAAGATGGGGTAAAACAGACAAAAAGACAAATTCCCTCAGGGGGCCTGAATTCTAAGGGAGGGAAAAGTGGCATCAATGGGGGCCAGGGGAAGACCGATGTGACATATAAGAAACAATAAGTAAACAGGATATTTTCATAAGAAAGTGAAACAGAGTGATATGATAAGCTGCAGGCTTATCATATCAGAAGGAAAGAGTTCCTTCTGATTGGAAGGGCGTCTCAGAAAAGAGCCAGCCATGCAAAGACCAGGAGCAGAGCATGGAAGGCAGAGGAGAACAGGAAGGGCAAGAGCACAGGGCCGGCTTGAGAAACAATTCCAGGGTGGCTAAAGCACAGCAGCACAAGGAAGGGGCTAGGGGAGGTGGTCAGAGCAATGGGAAGCCTTTTGAAAGCGGTATGATACGCTTGACATCTTTAAAAGTTTTCCTCCCTACAGCCACTGTGACAAACAGTATGGAGGTTCCTCAAAAAATTAAAAATGGAAATACCATCTGATCTAGCAATTCCACTACGGGTTATTTACCCAAAGAAAATAGAAACACTGATCTGAAAAGTTATAGGGGCACCTGTGTGGCTCAGTCAGTTGAGCATCTGACTTTGGCTCAAGTCATGACCTCGCAGTTTGTGAGTTCAAGCCTCACCTTGGACTCTCTGCATCAGTGCAGAGCCTGCTTCGGATCCTCTGTCCCCCTCTGTCTTTGCACCCTCCTGATCGCTCTGTCTCTCCCTCCAAAATAAGCATTAAAAAAAATAAAAGATACATGCAACCCTATGTTTACTGCAGCATTATTTACAATATCCAAGATATGGAAGCAACCTAAGTATCCATCACTGGACTAATAGATAAAGAAGATGTGGTATATATCTACAATGGAATATTACACAACCACAAAAAGGATGTGATAGTGCTATTGGTGACAACATGGATGGACCTAGAGGGTACCATGCTAAGTGAAATAAGTCAGACTGAGAAAGACAAATACCATATGATTTCACCCATGTGTGGAATCCACAAAAAATAAATGAATAAACAAAAAGAAAAAAAAGAAGGCCATTCTGGTTGCTTTGTGGGAAAGGACTATAAAGGGATAAGAACAGAAGGAAAATGAAGTCCAGGGCTATCATAGCTGTCCAGGGACATTCAGAGGTAGCTTGGATTTTTGACTGTGAGCCAAGGCAAAGAGAACCACTTTACCTAACTCATTAATCCTCATAAGAGCCCTAGGAGGTGGACACTAATGTTTCCAGCTTACACAGAAGACAAAGTGGTTACATAGGTAACTAGCTTGTCCAGGGTCTCACAGCTAGTAAGTGGTACGCAGGGAATCCAAGCAGGCTGCCTGATTCCTGAGCATGCGCCCACTCCCCTCCCCACCATCACCACCCCATCCCATGCTCCAAATTGCAGGCAGGACTGACTTGCTTCTACTACTTCACTGGGCTTTGGTCAAGCCAATTGCTAAGAGAAGCAGATGGAGGGAAGGATCTGTTTAATTTCCCACTGAAGCCCCTGCTGGTGTCCCATCTGCTTTATACAGTGTGCTCGCGGGCACACACACACACACACACACACACACACACAATGCCCCGGCAAAAATTGGAGGTGGCCAACAGATGCTAAGACCTGACCAATGTATCACTTGCTTTCTATGACCCATGCTCCCCCACCTCCATCCCCCAGGCAGAAATAGGAGATGGTCCACAGCTCCCAGGACCTGCCCCATGTAGCCTGTCCAAACACTTTAATGAACAAGGAGAGTTGATCCCCGCAGTAGCCAACTTTCTCTAGGACTCTAAAATCACATCTATGCCTTCCAGACTCAAAGGAAATTACTCAACAAGATAAATCCATACTGTCAGATAAAATTGTTTTCAGAAGGCTTTACACGCACACAGGGAAACTCTTAAATGACTGTTAAATAAATCTCATGCTTTTAAAAATAATCACTTTGCTATAAATGTCTTAAACACTTATTTATTACACCCAAGCCTGCAGAGATGGCATTGTTAGGCAGCCCACCCCCTGTCAGGGAGGCTCGCTTTCAAGCCTGGATTCTACCCTTTTCTACATTTGTCTTTTGTGGCTGTCACCATCCGACTCAGAACGGGAGAAGCTGCCCAGGCCTCCTGGGAATGCCAGAGAACTGCCCTCTTTATTGCTCTCAGAAAGAAAGCCCTTCTTCACCCTAGGTCTCTGCCTCCCCTTCCAGGCACAGCGACAGCTGACACATGGTAACTTGTTCTGCTACCCCTCGGCCTTGGACAGACAAGAAAAAAGCACATAGTTAGGGGATCAATCCACTAGGGATTAGCACAGACAAGTCCAAGTTGAATACACAGGACTTGTTAATAGACATATATATACATTTGAGGAAACAATACTTCTCCAGAGGTGTGAGTAGGGAGCAAGAACCTTCCTTTTATTTATTCTGCTTTCTCCATCCACCTGTCCATCCACCACCCACCAGTCCTTTCCTGTTACCTTCTGATAGACTCCCTTCCCACATCACTTTCCTCAACCCAGATGCCACCTGTCCCTTCCTTTACTGACTCTTTCACCTTTTGTCCTGCAGCATCCCTGCCCAGAGCACTCAGACAACAGCCAGGATGACAACATTTGTCTATTACAACAACTCTAGGTTTGTTTTTTTTTTTTAGTTGAGAGAGAGAGAGAGAGAGAGAGAGAGCACGAGGGGCAGAGGGAGAGAGAGAATCCTAAGCAGGCTCCATGCTCAGCCTGAAGCTCAAGGCAGGGCTCGATCTCATGCACCATGAGATCATGACCTGAGCTGAAATCAAGAGATGGTCACTTAACCTACCGAGCCACCCAGGTGCCCCTAGGTTTTTAAAAGTTTCTAAAAAGCAACAGTGAGGATCCCCCTAAATGGTTGCCCTTTGGGTTTAAACATAAAGATAGTTTCCCTATGATACACCAGTGTTCATGAGAAATTCAAGCAGAAATGCCAATGAGTACTCCAAAGGAGGAGGAGGAGGGGTAGGAGAAGAGAAGATGGAGGAGAGGAGGAGAAACCAAATTCTCTCATTTGCTAAGGACATTTTGTTTTGAAAATAAAGCTGGATTATATATATACATACATCTGTATAGATGTATGAATATATACACATCTATACATACATCTATATAGATGTATATATACATACATCTATATAGATGTATGAATATATATACATATATACATTCATACATCTATATAGATGTATATATACATACATCCATGTACATCCATGTACATACATACATCTGTACAGATGTATGTATATACATACATACAGATGTATGTATATACATACATCTGTATAGGTGTATATACATACATCTGTATAGATGTGTGTGTGTGTGTGTATATATATATACATACAATTTATTGTCAAATTGGTTTCCATACAACACCCAGTGCTCATCCCAACAGGTGCCCTCCTCAATGCCCAGCATCCACTTTCCCCTCTCCCCCACCCCCCATCAACCCTCAGTTTTTTTCTCAGTATTTAAGAGTCTATTATGGTTTGCTTCCTTCCCTCTGTGTAACTTTTTCCCCCCTTCCCCTCCCCCCTGGTCCTCTGTTAAGTTTCTCAGGATCCAAGTAGGAGTAAAAACATATGGTATTTGTCTTTCTCTGCCTGACTTATTTCACTTAACATAACACTCTCCAGTTCCATCCACGTTGCTACAAAAGGCCATATTTCATTCTTTCTCATTGCCATGTAGTATTCCATTGTGTACATAAACCACAATTTCTTTCTTTTTTCTTTTTTTTTTTTAACGATTTATTTTTGAGACAGGGAGAGACAGAGCATGAACAGAGGAGGGTCAGAGAGAGGGAGACACAGAATCTGAAACAGGCTCCAGGCTCTGAGCTGTCAACACAGAGCCTGACGCGGGGCTCGAACTCACGGACCACGAGATCATGACCTGAGCCGAAGTCAGCCGCCCAACCGACTGAGCCACCCAGGCACCCCTACACCACAATTTCTTTATCCATTCATCAGTTGATGGACATTTAGGCTCTTTCCATAACTTGGCTATTGTTGAAAGTGCTACTATAAACATTGGGGTACAAGTGCCCCTATGCATCAGCACTCTTGTATCCCGTGGGTAAATTCCTAGCAGTGCTATTGCTGGGTCATAGGGTAGGTCTATTTTTAATTGTTTGAGGAACCTCCACACTGTTTTCCAGAGCGGCTGCACCAGTTTGCATTCCCGCCAACAGTGCAAGAGGGTTCCCATTTCTCCACATCCTCTCCAGCATCTATAGTCTCCTGATTTGTTCATTTTAGCCACTCTGACTGGCCTGAGGTGGTATCTCAGTATGGTTTTGATTTGTATTTCCCTGATGAGGAGCGACCTTGAGCATCTTTTCATGTGCCTGTTGGCCATCTGGATGTCTTTAAAGCTGGATTTCAAATCTAATGTCAGTGTTTAGAGCCACAGCCAATTCAGAGTTAGATGAGAAAAGATGGTATTTCCAATCATTAATTCACTAATTTTTCCATTCATTTATTCAATATATACTTAGTGTCCACTTTGTGTCCGGGAATAAAATCAGAAATGAGTTCACAATCCAGTGAGAGGGACAAGAAAGTCAGCTAGAGCCATACGTGTTAAATGTTAGGATGGGTGTAGACATGAATACTATGGGAGTTTTCAATTAGGCTGGCAGGGGTGGGAGAGGGGAAGGACTCCTTGCAGGTGACACTTGAGAGGAATTTTTAAAGATAAGTAGGTAGTTATTAAGAAAAATTCTAAGAACAGAGAAGAGCATGTGCAGATGAATTTATAAAACCAGCAGCAGGACTCCTGTGGAAATGTGCCAATAGTATGGCCAGAGCCAGGTAAAGAACACGTCAGAGACGGAGACAATGCCTGTTGCAGACCCTGGTGAAAGCTGAATGCACTTCTGTTCCAACCCCTGTGGTTGTGTGGTGTGTGTCTGTCTCTCTCACTAACCTCTAAGCCTCTCTAGGGGATAAACTGCCTCTTTCGTATACAGCCTAGAACAAGGGCTGGAACCTTGTTAGGCCTAGCTATTCAATAAATATTGCATCTGTTGGATAAGTAATAAAATTTGAATGAATAAATGTGATGATGAAGAGTGGAAGGGGTATCTAGAGAAACTAACAGACACCAGATCATGAAGCTTCATAGGTACCAAGGTAAGGAATTTATCTTGAAAGTTATGGAGACATTGCAACATTTCCATCAGAGGGGTAATGTGAGCAGGTTTATAGTTTCTTGCTGTTGGGAGACTGGCCTGAAGCTGAGCGAGACTAGTCACGGATGCTGCCAACATGAGCCTTCCCTCATTAAATCACTCAACACACCCGCTATGGACCAGGAAGAGTCCCAACTGCTAGAGACACAAAGACGAAGAGGCCTTAGTAGTTAAGGGTCCTGGTTCTACAATCAGGCCTGGGATCAACTCTGGCTGTAGATTTGTGTAACCAGCTCTTCAACCTTGGGCAAATCATGCAGCCCCTCGGTGCCTCAATTTCCTTACCTATAAAATGAGGATAATAAGAGCATCTACCTCATAGGATTGTTCTGAAGATTAAATTTTCTTTCATGGTTGTTTATTTATTTTGAGAGAGAGAGAAAAACAGAACACGAGCAGGTTAGGGGCAGAGAGGGAGAGAGAGAATCCCAAGCAGGTTTTGCACTGTCAGCGGCAGAGCCTGATGCGGGTCTCAAACCCACAAACCATGAGATCATGACCTGAGCCAAAATCAAGAATCAGATGCTCAGCCAACAGAGCCAGCCAGGCACCCAAAGATGAAATGAGATAATGCATTTAAGATGCTTAGCATAGTTCCCAGCTCAATAACTACCACCCTTTGTCAGTACTATCAGTTTCTGTGCTCAGCAAGTTCACAGATTAGTGAGAAAGACTGACATAAACACATACCACAGCAATGTGATATGACAACAGGCATTATGGGTCACCTAAATGACCTAACAAGGACAAAAAGGTGTCAGGCAAAGCTTCCAGGAATAGGGGTCCATGAGGCTAGAATTGTCAGCAGGGACAGATCCTGGGGTCTTAAATGCCATGAAACTCTGATCCAGTATAGCAGCAGCGGGGAGGGGGTGTCGGGAAGGTGGAAAATCCCTGGTGTCCTGGAGCCAGCTTGTACAAAGCGTGTGCACATCTCTTCCCAAATCCCTATTTGCTGTGTTGTGTTAGCAGCTTGCAATTGGCCATGAGGGAGGGTTTACACAATGGAAATTGGCAAACACTACAAATTGGGAATTCTTTCCCCAAAGAGTTGGTTGTTGAATGTTCACCAGCACACCACTGGATGAGACTAGTATTTGAGAAGGGATACCTACTGGACTTTGTGACTGATTGGAAGGAAGCTAGGTAATTCTCTAGTCTAGTCTAGTTTTGGTGATTGGGTGGGAGGTTGTGCTCATGCTTTGAGGTAAGAAATATGAGAGATTTGGGTGAGGAGCCTGAGAAGGAGCTTGGAGATTTCATCTGCTCGTGTCATATCATCCTGTTTTTGCACTCAGACACAGAAGGGAGCAGCAGGGCACTGCTCCCAAGAAAAACTCCACCTAATGACCTAGAATCCTTGGAGTCTCCCCAGTTCCCCTTGCACAGGAAGTCCTACATTGATCCAGGAAGAATCTAATCAGTTCTTTTAACCAGAGGGAACATGACCCATTGTTGGAAACGTGACCAAATTAAAAGACTGTCTGGACTTTAACATGATATGAATCACCTGAAATTTATGTGCCTGATAATCAAACGATAAAATAAAAATTAACCTTTATGCAACTTGAGTAAATAAATAGTTTCAGCACATTGTGTAACAGGATGGCAACGCCCACACGGGGCTTCCAGAACTGTCAAAGATGCAAAATTCTAGAAAGGATCACTAAAAACTTGGCTGCCAGACTCTTACAAACAGCAGAAGACATTGAAGAGTCTTCATGTTCCCACCAAAAACAAGCCAGGTGGGTGAACTTCATTTTCTTGCCTGTCCAGCTGCCTGAGACTGGCAGATCAGGAGACTCTCCATGGAAATGTGTATCTGACTTCAACTGGACACTTAACAGAATTCTTAATTCATTCAGCATTTGATAAATATTTAATGAAGTGTGTATATGCTAGGCACTGGGTATGCAATAGCGAGCAACACTCAATCTTACCCTCAAGGTGAGGGAGGGGCACAGGAAATAAAAACAAAAAACAGGTAGCACCAACATAGTGTGGTAAGTCAGGCCCAAGGAGATACCTGGGGGGCTTCCAATCCAACGTGGGGAGGGGCAGTCAAAGATGGTTGTATTTGTAGCTAAGATGGAGAAAGGTGTGGAAATTACATTGGCGTTAGGTGAACTCATACCTGGGAGAACAACTGTACCCCACCATGCTAACCGAGAGAAAAATCCTAAAATTCAGCACAAAATGACTCTGCTCTCATCCTTGTCAATAAGGGTATTTGTGATTTTTAGAAGTATAAAGAAGGCAAAATGGCCAAGTATGCAGATGGCCTAAAGGAGGTAGGCAGGGCACAATATGTTTTGAAAGAGTCAGGTCGAATCTCGCTGACTGGGTTGATGGCTAACTTCGACAAGATGACATTCAGCAGGTGTAGCGTTCAGCTCTACATTGACTTTTTAAATTATGTGAATAGGAGATGGGGAAACTTGGCTTATGAGTGAATAGGTGAGACAAAGGTCCTTTCGTTGGGTCATCATGAGGAAGTATTGGGAAGACAAACTAATGTTGAATTATACTAATAAAATCACTGAGTACAGAAGTAGGATGGTGAGGTCCCTGTTCCTCAATGCATAGGTCCAGCCATGATGACCTGGGCCCCATAATTTCAGAGGAAGGTTGACAAATAGGGTGTCTAAGGGAGATCCAACAGAGTGGGAAAGAATCACAAATCAAGCCACATGAGAGATGGTCAATGTAGAATTATAATAATAATAATAATAATAATAATAATAAATACTTGGTAAATTTGTTGAGCACTTTTTGGGTACTGATAACATGCTAACAATTTTACATTTCTTTCTCATTCAATCCTCATAATAATTTTATTCAATCAAATAGGTCCTATTATTATCCCCATTTTTCAGAAGAGCAAATATTCTTAGCCAGCTTACATAACTTGTTCAAGTTGCAATAACAAATTGTTCTTGCACGGTGTTTTCTACTCTACCATAATGAATGTGTTCTTGAACAACCTTGCTTTCTGCAAAATCATGCGAAAGAATGTAGGAAAGTAGGGTTGGGACAAACCACTCAAAAACTAACAAAAATAATAACATTCCTAATAAAAATGTAAAGGACATGTCAAGTTATTAATATTGTTAGGTGTGTCAGCAAATAGAGAAACTTACCCTTTATAAAAAGGATGATGGAAGAAGGTTGCAAAAAAAAAAAAAAAAAAAAGAGTTACAGCTGCTGAGTTATGAAGAGAAGGGGAGAGAGAGGAGGAACTTGAGGTTGTGATAACTGGTTTAAATCAATTACATTACAGCCTACCCTTCCTCAGCTCAAGGACTCTCCTCTCTCTAAAGAGATTAAGCTTCTGCCCGCAGAAAAGAAGGTGGCTGGACCACTACTGGGAAGGCAGCTTATAGCATCTGCCATATACAGCTTAAGAATGTAGTAGATCTCTGATCTTCCAGCACTAACATTATTATAATTCCATATGAATGTGCCCAATTTGCTTTTTCACAAACTCAGGAGCCATTCAGTGTAAATAATAAATGATTGCTCAATACCTTTGGAGAGCTGCCCTTGTGGTGATTTGCATAGCTTCTCAGTGAATAATCTAAAAATTTGCCTGGGATTTAAAGTAGGAGGTGAAAATGGTCAGTCTATTGCATCACGTGACCTCAATTTTCATGAAAGTATTTCAATGTCTTCATTAGTTGCTTATCAAGTTCACACTTCTTTTCCTCTCAAATTAGTGATTGGAAATATAAATTAGGCAAGATCCTCTGGCCTTTCTGGGGGTCTGGGAATCCATTTCTCAAGGAGTTTTGGAACCTTACAGCTGAACTTCCTCCTAGCCCTTCACCATGAGGATTAAACTTTTATGCTTTGTCAATTTTCTCTTCAATAGCATATACTAACATTAATATATACAGGAATAAATAAAACATGATCAACTGCATGTTAACCAATACTAATTTTTAACTGTGGAAGATACATTTGGGAAACAGAAGCTGAAACCTTTCCTTCTTTTTTTTTTAAGGAAGCTGATCAGACAGCAAGGGTGATCAGATATGGAGGATGGGGGATTCTGGTTAAGCTGATTTGTCAGGATTCTTGCTCAAATTGGACGATACAGACAGAAACATGAAAGTAGGCCTTGTTGAAAAGGTCAAGGGGGCCTGAGTAGAGTTTGATCTGGGAGTCAGTCTGACAGCAGCAGGATGACACGTCACATTTAGTCTGTGAGCAGTGCTCTAAGGTGCTAAAAACTCATCTTTTTTTCCCACCTCCTCCCCCACCCCCCCACCCCCGCCCAAGATAAGGAAACAGGCCCAGAGAGGTTCAGTAGAAGTGGAATTGACCCCAAGTTGACCTGATTGCAGTTTTCCAAATCTCATTCTTTCCTTGCCTGCAGGTTACATGGGGCTGTCTCCTTCTGGAATGCCCTAGTCTACCCTGTTCACCTGGCTGATTGCTGTGCACTCTTGAGATTTCCACTTTGGCATCATTCCCTGAGGGCTCCTGTGTATTCCATAGTATTTTGTACTTCACCTCTAAAAGCGTGTATTGCCTTTTTTTGTGTCCATCTCCTATGGACAACAGGAAGGAAGGAAATATGTCTCATTCATTCCTTTAGCCTCAGCAGCTTGGACTGGCACACAGTAGTCGCTCAAACATATTTATGAAACCAATCAATAAATACCCCAAGCCTGACCTCTTTCCAAGTCTGCTGGGCTTCCCTCCTTATTTCTCCTACCCAAGAAGACATGAACCTTCATCCTACACTTGACTGAAGACTCAGCCCTCAGTCAGTGCTCTGCTGGGCTGTCCCTTCCATATCTGCCTGGCTTGGCAGGAGGAAGGCATTGCTGCGACAGGACAGACACGCCTGAAAGCCACAGGGCGGGCAGCTTCCGCATCACATTTTCCTTAATTTGTGCCATGCAGGGTCTGCCCACTGGGGCATCAATTTCATATTCAACACTGTCCATTCCAGAGGAACCAAACCACCCGCAAAGAATGTGGGTGGACATCCCCACTTTAGCTGACCTTCCTGTGGGGTGTCTTCCTCTTCGTCTTTTTCCTTTTTCCTCTTCTTCCTCCTTTTTGGCCCTTGGCAACATTAGACCAAACCAGAACGATAATTCTTCAAAATCTTCAACGTAAAACAAATGGGATTCCTTGATGTGTTCCTATACCATTTAAAAGAAAGTTTTCAGGGCACCTGGGTGGCTCAGTCGGTTAAGCATCCGACTTCGGCTCAGGTCATGATCTCACAGTTCTTGAGTTCAAGCTCTGCATCAGGCTCCATGCTGACAGCTCAGAGCTTGGAGCCTGCTTCAGATTCTGTGTCTCCTTGGTCTGCTCTCAGAAAGAATCCTGTTAGGTTGGTCTAGCCAGAATCCCCCCTTACCCTGCTCCTTGGCTATACCCATGAGGGGTTGAGCCCAGTCTCTCTCCCCTACTGCAAAATTCCATCACAGCTGTCACTATACCTGTTGTGACACTCCTTCCCTTGAATAAAGTCATCCTTACTAGGCTTTAACAAGTATCACTGATCTTTTTTTCTTTAACACTGCTAATGTTCAGCACATAATAAATGTCCACTCCTTTCTTGTTCCTTCTCTGCTCCTTGCCCCAACTCCCAAACACAGGACTCAGAACAATGAACCAATTGCTGAAATCAGGGAAGATCAGTTTCATCAAAGCAGGGGGTTAAGGAACTTGCTGGCCCTGCTCTGGAGAGTAGGTGTGGTGGGGTAGCCAGTGGCCAGTTTGTGGGAAATCAAGGTGATAACTGGGTTTCAGGAAGCAAGAGGACGATAAAATGGAGGAGCGTTTTCCAAAGACCTGCTAAGTTTACTGAAGTATTTGTCTGACATCTACCCTAGACTATGGAAGCCAGTGAGTCATGGCCAGTGTTATCTCTTTTTCCTTTGGGAAAGCAAAGTGGTATGAAGATGGAAAGAACATTGGACTGGGAATGAGAAGACAAAGATTTTGCCACGACCACTGGCATTTACCAGTGTGGTTTTAGACACATATTTCAACTTCTTTAAGGTTCCATTTTGTTCATCTGTAAAATGCCTTCCTCCCAGGGTTGTGAGAGGGACCAACGAGTGATGGAAATGAAAAAGTCTGTAAAATGTCAAACTCTATTATCCACAAGCATAATACAAATGGAAGGGTGAGAAGAAAACTTTGAAGATGGGTAGGAAGCAGCTGGCGAAATAAGAAAATGTAAAAATTTGGTGGCCGAGTAGGGACTTTTATTTTTTTCCCAACATTTCCATAAACAACCAGCAAAGGGAAGACCAAGTCCTGAGCACAGCTTGTAGCCCTGACATCCTCACTACCATGAAAGGTCAATTCAGATTCTCACACAGGAGCCTGCTGCCCCCTGGGGAGAGGAGCAGATTATTGTCTGGGTCTTATCCCCATGCAGATAAAAAGAAGAAATGGAATTTTTCCAACTGCTTCTTAAGACACAACTCTTCTGGAGATGTGTGGATAATAGATTTTAAAGTGCCCTTCTACCGATCGATTGGAATTAGCCTAGTCATGCTAACAGCCAGATCTTACCCTTTTATACCCGCACACAGAGTCATCCCAAAGTACATTTACTCTTAGCAGAAGAGACTTGACTAGCTCTTACCTTGTGAAATTTATAAGAAATAGTTTGTAGGTGTCCTTCCTGCCTCTTCCTGCATATAATACATCGTATGTGACTTAACAGATTTGTCTCAAAGCAACAAGCTTGCCTAACCCAACAAGGGAAGAAAGGAAAAGAGGAACATTGCTTCTATTCTTTCCATCTATAGAATCCCACTGCATGGTAGAATTCCCATTGAGATACTCTAATCTGCTTTTGCACTGTTTTAATACACACAAATAGAAAAATAGCTATGTGAATTTAAAAACTGTTTCTATGCATGCTTTTATGGGCTTTTAAAAATATAAGTTGTACTGGGGTACTTTATAGGATGTTAAACAGTAATATACTCTTTTGATTCTTTTTGGATTTCTTTTTTTAAATATTTTTTAATGCTTATCTATTTTTGAGAGAGAGAGAGAGAGAGAGAGAGAGAGAGAGAGAGAGAGAGCATGAGTGGGGGCAGGGGAGGAAGAAAGAGGGAGACACAGAATCTGAAGCAGGGTCCAGTCTCCCAGCTGTCAGCACAGAGCCCGATGTGGGGCGCGAACCGGCAAGCAGCAAGATCACGACATGAGCCGACATCAGACAGTGCCCTTCTTTGGATTTCCAACCTTTACTTGCTGATTATCCACGGGCAAAAACAACAAAAACAATTAAAAGCATTAATACCTTTCAAAGAAGAGAATTTAGTTATGTGCCTCAAAGCCAGCTTCCCCAAACCCTGCCAATGCCCAGTTGAATGACCTGTTTGAGGTCAGTGGTTCCCAAGGTCAGCAGATAACACTTCTCATATGAATTTTCCACCACCCCCCCCCACTCCCGAGCCTTTCTGGAAAGACACTGACAGATCAAAGATCTAGTTCTCCTACAGTGAGAGCGTCTCAGAACATAGGTTACACAAAGCAAGTTCTCTCCTTAAACTAAATTTGCAGTCTCCCATCTTCAGAATTTCTTACAAATGGACTGTATAATTAGCACAAAATTCTTTAGGCTATTCAAGAACAGTACAATAATAACAATATATTCCTTTCAGTTTTGATTCTATCCCCAAACAAGGAATGCTCATGAAACGTTGGAAATACAGTACTTTCACTGTTCTGTCTTTTCTGAAAAATGTTGATTTCAAGACCAATATGGAAAAGCTGAACCTTTTGCAATAAAAGGAAATACTCAGTACTTTGTCCTATGTTGCTTGGCAACTAAGGGCTATAAATGGATTTTATGATTATAAAGGCTCAGGAATTAATGTGAACATGTAAAAGTTGTAATAACTCCCTGGAGACAGAAGTGTTTCTTTGGGAAAAAAAAAAAGTGTGTGTGTGTGTGTGTGTGTGTGTGTGTGTGTGTGTGTTTGTATATAGCTTGTACTCATTCTTATTTCAAAAGAGAGAAAGAAAGAAGGAAAGAAAGAAAGAAAGAAAAAGAAAGAAAGAAAGAAATTTGGTTCCTTCACCTTGAAAATGTTATAATAAAATCAATAACTATCATTTATTTCATCATTAATCCTCACAACCCTAAGAAACAGATGTTATTATACCCATCCTACAGGTAGAGAAAACTGAAATTTTAAAATGTTGAGTAACTGGCCCAAGGTCACATAACTAAGAAGCAGAGGAACCAGGATTCAAACCCAAGTATGCCTGAACCAAGGCCTATGCCATCATCCACAGCCACAGATTCATAGGAAGCATATTTCTCGGCTCCTAATATTTGAGGATATTGGTCACTTTAATCCTACGGGAGTGACACTATTTCCAACTATTAAGTCATTTAATGTTCTCCTTAGAACACATGACCCCACATGGCTATATCTGACAATTGTTTTTTTTATTTTTAAAAAATTTTTTATTACATTTTTTTATTTTTGAGAGACAGAGTGAGACAGAGCATGAATGGGGGAGGGGCAGAGAGAGAAGGAGACACAGAATCCGAAGCAGTCTCCAGGCTCTGAGCAAGCGTTCAGCACTGAGCCCGACATGGGGCTTGAACCCATGAACCATGAGATCATGACCTGAGCCGAAGTCGGACACTTAACCGACTGAGCTACCAGGCACCCCCAACAATTGTTTCATATGCTGCTAACATCAGGGTATCAAATATCAGGGTGTCATCTCACTGGACTATTTGTCCTGACTCTGGTTTCCAAAAGCCAAGGAGAATTAATATCTGCTACTATACTTGTGAGCAACCCAGCTGCCTAAATTCTCTCTATAAAGTTTTGGTTTGCACTGAGCAGTACTGTAGGCCAGCGTTAGTGTTCTTATATCCTTGTATTCTTGTAGCCTTATCTTTTGAGTGTCTGTAGCTGCCTCCTCTATGAACATAAACTATTGCCCTTTTACCACTAACACCTGAGCTGGGCTTTGCCAAAAAAACACCAGAAAGCACTAATGTACCAAGCACTCACACTCCAGAATAATTTCATCTAAGGAATGGAATTACGTGCAAATTGTCTCACACACACACACACACACACACACACACACACACACGCACATACACCACCCTGGTTATTTGAACAGGAGCCATAATTTCCACAGCCAACTCTACAGATGTTCCTTCGCAACCTGTCTAGAAGATACCGTGCACAGTGACTAGGAGTCAAACCTTAAGAGAAAGATTTCTATCCAACTTCAAGCTCTGCTACATAATGGCTGTGTTGCTTTGGGCAAGGTACAAACCTTCTCTGAATCTGTATCCTCATCTCTCAAGTGGTGATAATATTATCTCCTTGCTCATTTTGTTGTACAAACTAAGAAGTAATACACCTGAGAGTTTAGTACAGTGTCTAACATAAGGTCAAGTGTTCATTAAATGGTAATGGTTTTCTTCCCGATCACACAGGCTGCTACAGGGACCTCCTTTAAAAGAACAAACACTTTCTTAATTATAGATTACTGATAATACCACTTCACTGGGCAGTAACTGTGGGTCAGGCACAATGCAAAGTACTTCGCATATATCAGCTTACTGAATTCTCACTCCTCTCCTATGAAATAATATCTACTTCACTTGATAGATGAGGAAACAGTCTCAGAGAGACTTTGCCAAGATTGCATTGTAAGTCCATTGTAAGTAGAGGTGGGATTTGATCCCAGGGCAATCTGGATGCAAACTTGTGCTCTAACCACTATGTCACTCATCACCACACTTGCACATTGGAGTCAGGAGCTTGGGGTTAATGTGTGTGATCTGTAATGGTGCCCACTTTCCAGGGGTGATGTGGGTGGGAAAGCTGTGTAATCAGACAGTCCCCCCAAGATCATTCCCACAACCCCCAGGGCCATTACTTTGACTGTTTCCTGGTGCTTGGACCTTTAGTTTTCTCCAGACTGCAGCTTCCACCTGTCTATTTTGACTGCAAAGCCTCCTAGTGACTTCTTTTTTTTTTAAGATCTATTTATTTTAATTTATTCATTTATTTTTGAAAGAGAGAGTGTGAGTGAGTGAGGGGCAGAGAGACAGGGAGAGAGAGAGAGAGAGAGAGAGAATCCCACGAGGTTCAGAGAGAGAGAGAGAAAGAGAGAGAGAGAGGATGCAGAGACTGGAGTGGGGCTTGAGCTCACCTGACGCAGGCCTTGAGCTCATGAACCGTGAGATCATGACCTGAGCCGAAGTCAGATGCTGGCTGAGTCACCTGGCTGGGTGACTGAGCCACCCAGGCGCCCCCTCCTAGTGACTTCTAAGTATTGATTCTGATTCTCAGCTCATGACCCAGTTTGAGTTAAAGCCTTAACCTGTTATAAAGGGACTAGGGTTTTGAATCTGCCTGTCCCCAGCCAGCATCTCCGCCATGTTTTCTACTGAGCGCCACACCACCTTCATTCCCTCCCTACTAATAGTTGCTTTTAAGGAAAACAGAGTTACCATATACTAGAGGAAGATCATTACTATAGGTCATGGATCTAACAGTACTCTACATAACCAGTATTGATGAGGAGCTGTGACTTCCTCTCCAGAGCTGGTTTGGATATTAAAATGTCGGTGAGAAAATGAACACAAACTGAACCACTATGTGTAATAAAATAAGGGCCCTGCTTCTCCACCAGAAATTCTGGTCAAGAATCTCATTCACGGAACACATATTCAACAAACATTTTTCTAAGTAAGTGCTCCACGCAAGACATTGAGCCTGCAGAGGTGAACGACCCAAAGGCAAATCCTCACACGGAGATGCTTAAAGTGTCTTCTGTGGGAAACAGACATGTAAACACACAACTTGAACTTTAATGTAAAGGGTGCATATCCAAAGGTATGGACAAAGAGCTGCAGAAGCATGGAGAACTGTACCTCTAACTTTGCCCAAGGAAGTTGGCTGGATAAAGAAGTAGGAAAGTACATTCTGGGCAGAAGGCACAAAGACCCAGCGTTAGGAAAGGGAGAGTAAAAGAATGTATTCAAGAAACCATGAAAAGCTGTGTAGCTGGGGTATAGATAAGAGTAAGAACGATACTGAAGATAATAATAGTAATAACAGGCATATAGAATCCAGGTACTATTCTGAGCCTCATGTATACTGAATCATTTAACTTGCCCAATAACCCTAGTAGACAGTTACTAGTAACACTCCAGTTTTATAGATACATAACTGAGGCACTGAGAGATTAAGTACAGCTTAATAACACAGCTAGCAAGAGGCAGAGTCAAGATTAGAACTCTGGCCCTGGAACATGCTCTTAACCACTTGTACCAAACCATGTGCAATAGATATCAGTATGGGGGGAGTCCCCAGTGTAAGGATGCCCGGAATGTTATATTGGGACAACTACACTGAGCTCAGACAATGGAGATTCAACAGCAATGTTTAAGCAATGGCATCCACATGAGCCAATGGCAAAGTGGAAGGTGGTTAGCACAGGGACAGATGTTAGGAGGCTCTGGCAAGAGATGAATGTCTGAACAAAGGGGGGGTTGCAGCAGCGAGACATTTCACCTTAGGGTGGAAGCAACCATTTGATAAAGGATTAGCTATAGAGTATAGGAGTCGTCAGGAGTGATACCCCAGTTTCTAATTTGGGAGGTCTGTTGGAGAGTGAAGGGAACAGAGGAGGCAATGAAGACTGAAATCAGGGAGGGAATGAGTTCCACATTGAATGTGTTGATTTAGGAAAACGGAGATCCATCCATACATATATATGTACCTTAAACAGCTATAAATATAGGTCTGAAACCTGGCAAATACAGGTCTGAAACTTGGGATATGTTGACCCATGGGAATGCCCACTCAGGGTAAGCTTTTGGTGTTCAAATAAAAGAGTTTCTGAGACAGGACTCTTGGGCAGACAAGGAGGGGGTGAATTACTGAAAGCATCCGAGAGGAAACAGAGGCTGGAGGAGAACCAGAGTGAAGGTGCCATGGAATTACATAGGAGAGAGCTTCCATGAGGAAACAATGGGCGATGGTGACCAATCCCAGAGACAAGACCAGGAAGATGAGCGCTGAGGGCTTTTTTAATATAATCTAGCAATTAGAAGAAATTTCAGAAGAGCAAGTCAGAGCAAAACCCAGATTTAATTGGGCTTGAGATGCAAAGAATAAAGAGAATGGGTATTTTTCAGAGTTTGGTGATGAAAGAGAAGAGAAAGGGAAGTGAATGTCTGGAAGGAGGGACAGAGTTGAGAGAAGAGATTTAAATCTCCTCACTGACCCATTGATACCTGAATTTTGCTATTACTCCCCGCCCCCTGGGAGTATATATTGTTACCTTTGCCTTTCCCTTGTAGGGACTTTATTATACCAATTTTTAAGGTAACCTGTAATGTAAAGTATTCCCAGAATCTTTTCAAAAGCAGGCTAGGCACAAATAATCAACAAATGTCAATCCATTGCCAAGAGCTTCCTCCTGGCTGACTGGGCCTCCGGAAGCATCTCTTCAAGTGCTTCTGGAACAGCCCCCAGGGATAGAAGGAAGCCCAGTGCAGAGGAAATAATCACCCTTTTCTGGTCACGTCAACTGCTAGGGGAGAAGTCATGTGGTTTTCTATACCCACGGACGAAACTGAGAGCAGACTTTTCAGAATTCACTCCCTTTTAGGTTACAGTATCATTCTGGCAAGAGTGTTTTCCGATACAGTTACAACTCAGAATATAGAGATGAAACAGTTATTTTTTTTCATCACTGCTTTTAATCATGTCATCAAACCTCCCTTTCTCATCTCTTAACCACATTTTAAGTAGGGTCTATAAGTTTCTAGACTCTGATCGTTGAAACATGCCCCAGTGCAGGATCTTCTACTGGTTCAAAGTACGTCCTCTCCACCATGGGTGGCTCCAGGCTCTGGCTCCTTCAGGAGGGGAAGGTGAGAGGATCCGTCAATGGCCTGAGACCAGCGCAGGGGTTCCTCACATCTTCTGAGTCGTAGAGCTCACTGGGCCTCCGATAAAAGGTGTGGAGACTTTCCCTAACATATGAGCCTACACAAATACCTACTTCCACTCACTGCCAGAGGCTTGGAGCCCGCCTGAATCTTACCCTAGGTTAAGGACTCTGGGAATAGAGTAACTTTTTTAAGTCAAAAAATGAAAATATCAGGCAGCCATAACAGTGAGAGTCTACAGATTAATTTTTTAAAAATTTCCTGGCAGAGGGGCGCCTGGGTGGCTCAGTCGGTTGAGTGACTGACTTCGGCTCAGGTCATGATCTCGCGGTTTATGAATTTGAGCCCCACGTCGGGCTCTGTGCTGACAGCTCAGAGCCTGGAGCCTGCTTCTGATTCTGCATCTCCCTCTCTCTCTGCCCCTCCCCCACTCATGCTCTCTCTCTGTCTCAGAAATAAATAAACATAAAAAAAAATTTTCCTGGCTGATAATTGGGCAATATTTATCAAAGAGCTAATTAAAAAAAAATTCTATATGGCAGTAACTCTATTTTGAGGAAATTCATGCAAAGCAAATAACTAAAGGTTCTCACAGGTAAGAATCTAGAACACGCCCAAATGGCTAGCAATAAGAACTGGTTAAATTATGGAACATTTTGGAGTGCCTGGGTGGCTCCATCGGTTAAGCGTCCAACTCTTGATTTTGGCTCAGGTCATGATCTCCAGATTCACGGGATCTAGGCCCACATCGGGCTCTGGGCTGTCAGCACAGAACCTGCTTGGGATACTCTCTCCCTCTCACTCCATCTTCACCCCACCCCCAAAATAAATAAATTTTGAAAACACTTATGAAACACCGCAATAGAGGTTCTCCCACATGTCCCTGGGGGCTGAAAATGGGAGGTGTTTTTGGTCTTCACCGCTATTTCTGGATTAGCTTCCCTCCTCCCTTCTTCAAATGAAGCAGATCCCACATGACCGGGCCACCTCCTGGTAGTAGCATCTAGCGACCCCTTGGTCGCTCACTTTGTTCACCGTCTGGTTCCCTCTTTTCCTCCCTGCAACACCACTCTTGCCATCACTGCTGGTGGCTTCAACATCCACCCGATACTTCCCAGCCTCTTGAATTCGTAAACTCCTCACTACTTCTTCTACCACCTTTACTCCACCTCACCTCACCTCAGACACCTCCTCTCTTGACATGCTGCTAAACCCTGGCATCAACCCAGCAACTGCATCAACCTCTGAGATCTCATTTCCACCTGCTGTATTCTCTGACCGGCCCATCCTTTCCACTCACTGACACTTATGCCTCTACTCGAATCAGTTCACCCACTGGGATCCCCTATTCATGAACCTTAATACCACTTTTCCACACCTCCTCACGCCCCTGCTATCCCCATTTCCCTTCTTACCCAGCTTAGATGTCAGGGCCCATCACTCTAATTACTCCCTTGCAAAGACTAGTCACTCTCTTCCCTTCTCTCCATCTGCAGGATTCATCTGGGAAAACCTCAACTTTGTAAAAACCCAATTCTTCACCCACCCCAACCCTGCACTTAAGCATCTGAATGTTGCTCAGAAAATCATCCAAGTGTACTGACTGGCCTCACTTAAAGTAATTGAACACAAATCTTAAGTGGACACAGCAGTGACCAGCAATCCTATTTCCTAGCGTGTTTGCTTCTTTATTTTCTGTAGTGAGTTGAAAAATGCCCGCCCCCCCCCCAAAATGTCTGACCGCCCACGACCTCTGAATGTGAACTTTGGAAAAAAATGTCTTGGCAGAGGTAATTAAGTTAAGGATCTCGAGCTGAGATCATCCTGGATGAAGGTGGGCCCTAAGTCCAATGATGACTGTCCTGATAAGAGAAGAGACTCACAGAGAAATGATGATGTAAAAACGGAGGCTGAGATTGGAGTTATTAGTCTACAAGTCAAGGAATACCAAGGATTGTCAGCGTCACCAAAACCTAGGTAAGAGACATGGAACAGATTCTCCCCTAGAGCTTTCAGAGGGAATGCAACCTTGTCAACATCTTGATTTTGGACATCTGACTTCCAGAACTGTGAGAGGACACATTTCTGTTGTTTTAAGCCATCAATGTTGCAGTTGTTTGTTATGTCAGCCTAGGAGACTAATATACTCTCAAAGAAAAGAATTTCACAACCTATTCTCCCTTCTAACGCCCCCAAATAGTCCCCTACCACACTCCGGCCACCAGCTCCCTCCTAATACACCTCACACTTCATAGGCAAAGCAGAAGTAACCTGTCATGGGTTTCCACCCTGAAATCTGCCACACCACCTGCATCTGTTCAGATACTCCACCTCTGCTGCTATCACAAGACAGCAAGAGTTGCAAGCGTCTCCAGGTGCTCTGAATCCCATCCTGACCCACCTTCTCAAGGTTCCTCTCCCACAATTAATGCCCCCTCCCTCTTCTGCATCATGCACGTACTCCTCTACACTCAATCATTCCCACCGGCAGACCATGCTTCAGTATCTCCCATCTTTATTTTTTTAACTTTTTTTTTAATGTTTATTTATTTTTGTGAGAGAGAGAGACAGAGTGCAAGCAGGGAGGGGCAGAGAGAGGCAGACACAGAATCTGAAGGAGGCTCCAGGCCCTGAGCTGTCAGCACAGAGCCTGACACGGGGCTTGAACCCACGAACCAAATCGTGAGATCATGACCTGAGCCGAAGTCAGACGCTTAGCTGACTGAGCCACCCATGCGCCCCAGTATCTCCCATCTTTAAAAAACGAAATTATCAACAACTCTTGCCTCTATACCCCCTCTGGCTTTGGCTCAACTCCTTGGCTCATGGGACAAAAGAACTTCTCAAAAACATTACCCATATTAGCCACTCACCGTCTGTTCCCTCTTCAACCCCATGGACTGGGCTTTCTTCCTCCACTACATGGAAACCACTTGTCAAAGTCACTTAAACCTTCTTTCCCACATTCTATGCTCAGTTATCTGGCATTTCAGAAACACTTAAAACACATGATCATGTTCTCTTTGAAACACTATTCTTTCCCAGCTCTTACCTCATTTACCTCATTTACCTCTTACCTCATTTAACATCCCTTTGTTAGTTATTCTCACTCGCATCCTTAAGTGTTATCATGGGTCTCCCTGGTCTAGTCTGTCTCCCTTCTCGGGATCTCATCTTGTCTTAGGGCTTTAAATACCAACCATATGCTGATGACCCCCAAACTGATATGCATATCCCCGATCCCTTCCTTGGGTTCCAAATTCAAACATCCAATTGCCTTCTCATATTTTCCATTTTGCTGTCTAAAAGGTATCTAAAACTTGAAGTGCCACAAATGAATTATTGATTTCATACGTGTGTGTGTGTCCACATACGTACACACACACACACATACACACACACACACACACACACACACACACACACTCATATACACCAGCACTTCTGCCTAGTCTTGCACACCTGGGTACATTGTACCAACATCCACCAATTATTGGTGCCAACACCAGGGCATCATCCTTGACTTCTCTGCCTTCTTCATCCCCCATATCCTACCCATCTGCAAGTCCTGCCTATTCTCAAGGGTTTCCTATCACACCGAGAATAAATATTCAAATTCTGACATCATCCCCTACCACCCTCCTCCTTGTCAGTTAACACTGTCCCCTGCCCCCTCCAGCATGCTCTTCACCCCACCCCACCTCCACCTGCCCACTCCAAGCTCAGGGACTTTGCACTGCTGTTCCCTTTGCCTGGGATGCTCTTCTGATGGATGATGGATGATGACTGGTGGGCAACTTGCTCGAATGTCACCTCCTAAGAAGATTCACTGATTACCTTAGCTTATGTAACCCGCTCTCCCTCCCATCCTCAGTGTCTCTCTGCACTGCTATCTGGCTTTATTTTCTTCATAATTAATGACTATCTGAAATCATTTTATTCACTTGCTTATATCTTTATGGTCTTCTTTCTTCAGCTAGAAGAGGAGTTGCTTTGGGAAAAGGCCTCTGCTTGTTCACCACTGAATCCCCAGCCATTAGGGCAGCATCTGATTGGCTGGTTAATATAAACAAAGGATGGGAATGAATGACGAACTTGTAGCCACTTACTACCTGGATGACCTTCAAGCAAGTTCACCTCTGCCAGCCTCAAGATTCTCATGGGAGGAAAAAAATCTCTCACAGGGCCCTTTTGATGTTACACAGAGAAAATGATAACAGGGTAACAATGAGAATTATAATAGCTACCATTAATTGAGCGCTCTGTGCCAGGCATAGCCCTTTACAACCACATTTTGAGATGATACAGTTATCCGCATTTTATAAACAAGGAAACTAAGACCTGCAGAAGTTTACTTCTCCATCATCCCAGAGGCAATAAATGGCACAGCCAGGATTCATATCCAGGATTACTGACTCCAAAGCCATGGTCCTAATTAAAATTCTATATCTAGCACATGGTAAATGCTCAATAAAAAAAAAAAAAATCCTTGGGGCGCCTGGGTGGCTCAGTCTGTTAAGTGTCTGACTTCGGCTCAGGTCATGGTCTCGCCCATGAGTTCGAGCCCCGCGTCAGGCTCTGTGCTGACAGCTCAGAGCCTGAAGCCTGTTTCAGATTCTGTGTCTCTCTCTCTCTGACCTTCCCCCATTCATGCTCGGTCTCTGCCTCAAAAATAAATAAACATTAAAAAAAATTTTTTTTAAGTCCTTATTTCTAGTTATTATTGGAGGATGTTGCTAGGACACAACAGGATGTCTAAAATTCCATCATTAGAGAGCAATCAAACCTACCCTTAGAGAAGGTGACTTTTTTTGATTCATTTGACCAAACATCTTTGTGTTCTCTGAAAGTACATTGAGTGTAAGACTCTATAGAGATGTATGGTGGCATCAGATTATCTGCTGCTTGTACCTTGTGTGCAAGCTCAGGTTTTATTGGGACAGAAAGAGGAGGGCATAAGGGTGCTAGGAGGGTGAGAAAGTGGTGGTCCCCACGTGCAAGAAAGACAAAGGATTAAGAGGCTGGCCTGAGGTCAAAGATACCCTTTACCCAGGGCATCTGGGTGGCTTAGTCGGTTAAGTCTGACTTCAGCTCGGGTAATCATCTCGTGGTTTGTGGGTTCAAGCCCTGCCTCAGGCTCTATGCTGACAGCTCAGAATCTGGAGCCTGCTTCGGATTCTGTGTTTCCCTCTCTCTCTCTCTGCCTGTCCCCCACTCATACTCTCTCTCTGTCTGTCTGTCTCTCTCTCTCTCAAAAATAAGTAAATAGATAAATATTAAAAAAAAAAAAAAAAGATACCCTCTACCCACAAGACTGCCTTGCCCAGGGCCAGTCCCGGCACTGCAGCGTCAGCCTTCTGTCCTGCTTTCAGCTGTTCAGAGCTTCTGATTCCTCTCACGGGAATTCAGAGCCATCAACCAATTAGAGTTTGGGGGTCCCTGTCCCCCCAAACTTCAGTGAGTGTGCTGGAGTTTCAGTCCTTCAGTGTCTTTCTTGTGTCTCCTTGTTATCTGCTCCTAGTAGGTGGTTTTCCCCACTCCATTCAATCAGGGCAGGAACGAATCTCCTCTTCTCCTTTCAGGATAAGCCAACAGACATTTGAGAACCTACTTCAGGGCATTACCAAGAGCATGAGCTAAATATTTTCTCAATTCAGAAAACCTCCTCTTTAAAAATTAGATACAATGAAAAACTAAATAGTCTTCTCAAATCAGTTTTTATAAAATGTTCTAAAAAGCCTGGGAATAAAAAGTGAGACCTCTGATATCATGGCAGTCCCCAAAAATACCGATGAGGAAAACAAATTAAGAATGTGAAGTCACAGCTTTCAAAAACAAAGGAAGTAAACTGAAGAACTGAGATTTACTGTATTTCATTTTCTTATTCCTTTTTATTCAGAGAGTTGTAAGAATTAAATGAATTAATGAACGTAAAGGCAACAGCATAGGGGTGGGCATATGGTAAATGCTTAATACATGTTGTTAGTAATCAGGGTCAAACTAAAGGTGGAATTGATAGTTTCCAAGTTAACCAACTTAAAATAGTTAACCATCTCTTTTTAAAGATAAAATCATGATGTTCTTTTAAAAAACAATTTTTTTAATGTTTATTTATTTTTGAGAGAGAGCAAACAGCGAGAGCGGAGAGGGGCAGACAGAAGGAGACACAGAATCTGAAGCAGACTCCAAGGTCCAAACCGTCAGCACAGAGCCTGATGCGGGGCTCGAACTCAAGAGCCATAAGATCATGAGCTGAGCCGAATTGAGACGCTCAACCGACTGAGCCACCCCGGTGCCCCAAAACCATGACTTGCATACAAATATAAGATGGTTGCATATCAAAGATTTTATTCAACTACCTAATTAATGAAGGAGGCAGGAAGATGTCACAACTGGCTCAAGGAGAATTCAAACGGCAGATCTAGATCTATATCTACCCCATCTGTATCTATCTAGCTACACCATGCAGTGAATTTCCAAATAAAAGCAAAACGGTCTTTTACTAGAACTGTTGATCCCACTAAAAGTAAATTCATTTGCATATCTATAGACAAAAGTCACTTGCATTGATATCAGTTATCTACAATGTATAGAATTTTAATATATCTCGAAGACAATAAAAGGTGTAAATCCCAAAGAATCTGATAGCCCAGAAGTATGTGATCTTTTCTACGGAAGATGTCCATAATCTTTTTCATCTGTGTCAATGTCTTTTGTAATTTTTCTTTAGACGTGGATCTTAAACAGAAGAGCTTTGCTGAATTAAAACTCATTCTCCTCTATTTAAGATAATCGGATTATAACATAATACATTTCAATTATGAAGCACTTAGATAATAAAGTATAAAGAAGAAAATGAAAATCGGCATATTTTTACCACTAAGAGATAACAAGTATTAATGCTTGAAGTGTATTCATCCAGTTGTTACTATGTATATGTGTGAGCATGTATGTATATATATTAAATATTTTCAGATCAGTTTTAATAATAAATTTTGTTCTGGGAAGCTACATATATAAAAATATTCAATTGTATCTACCAATTTACAAACCACTTTTCCCCTTTATATAATAAACATTTTTCCTTATCATCATTTTCAATAGCTATAAAATATTCCATTATATGGAAAAACCATAATTCATTTAATTAATCCACCACCATCAGAAATTTAGATTGTAATCAAGTTTTAGTTATTAAAAAGAACTAATATGCTTCTCTTCTGACACCCTTTCTCTTGTAGTGGTACCAGCTTTGTTGAAAAAGCCAAACATTTCACATGGTATCAGTCTCCAGAGGATCTTGGGATCCCTAGCACACCTGATCTGCCTCTGCTTTAGTTAGTTAATGGGCCTACCTGTGGCATCAGGGGCAGACCGGGAATTAGAATTAGAATTAGAATGAGAATGAGAATGAGAATGAGAATGAGAATGAGAATGAGAATGAGAATGAGAATGAGAATGAGAAT